>NW_026691765.1:0-47373 GCF_020826845.1 Diceros bicornis minor
GCTCAGGAGAGGATGCAAGATGAGAATCTCTGCTATTGTGTGGGGAGACTCAGTTTCCCGGGCTTCCCCCATGGACACATGTTCTTCAGCTGGGTCTGATTTTCTCCAGACAAGCTGTCTTGGGAAGGATTTGGCCAGCCCTAAGAACCTGAAGGGAAAGGGCGGAGGGGGGTTCTCTCTCTGCCCCCGACAGCCCCGAGCTGGGTCGGTCCCTCAGACCTGGCCAGGGGCAGCCCATCCCCCGGCGCCCTTCCCCGGGGCATCCAAGGGCAGGCTCGGCGCCAGCCCCACCCCGCTCGCCACTGCCCGACCATCGTCCTCCCTCGGGGGGCCTGGGCAGGACAGGGACCCGGCTGTGGGAGGCCTCCAGATCTCAGGCCTGGCACACCGTTTACCAGGCTGCTTCCTCCTCTGACGGGGGCCCAGCACACGCCCCAGGAGACTTGGCAGCCGCCCCCAGGGCTCTAGCCTCTGGAACTCGTCCCCTTGGAAGGGGCCTGGCCCAGGTGCCAGGTTCGGCTGGTCGGCCAGCCTCCTTTGGAGAAAGCAGGCAAGCCGAGCCAGGCTTGCAGTGGCCCTGGCGTGACACCTGCCACCTCAGGCAGAGGGCCTCCCGCGTGCCCTCCATGGCGGGTTTCTCCCCGGAGCCGTGGCCTGGGCACTAGGAAGGCCGGGCCTCCCCGACTCCCGGGAGGAGGGGCTAGCCCAGTTGCGCCCTGGCCCCCAAACCCTCTGGTGCCATCTGCCTGTCTCGGCACTTCTGACTCCACAGAGCCTTTCCTACATCTGGGCTGCCTGCCGTGGCAAAGTGCAGGCGTGGGGTGAGGCCATGGCTTTGTCTTTCCAGGAAAAAATGAGCCCCTGGCCGAAGCAGCAGGCCCAGGCAGAGCCTTGAGCTTGAAGCCCAGTAGGTCTGTGGCCCTCAGGGCCAGAGCCATGCTTTCAAGGCAGGGAAGCGGCCTGCAAGCTGAGTGGGAGTGGGGGAGGGGAGGCAGACAGCTGAAGCCGAGTCCAGAAGGGCGGCGATGGAAGAGCTGCAGCTGGGTCAGAGCCTGGAGGGAGGGCGGGGCCTTCACTGAGGACCCCCCCACCCGAGGCCAGCCCTAGGCCCCGGCGGTCGCGCATGCGCCCTTGGCCTGTGCGGTGTGTGGGGGCTTGAACCCAAGCCCGCAGGGCTCCCGGAGCGGCCAGAGAAAGAAGGGCCCATGGAGAGGTAGGCGAGGTGGGCAGGGGGCGCCACCTTACTCTCCTCAGCTCCCTGAGGGAGAGAGACAGAGACAGAGACAGAGAGAGAGATCCCTGACCTCTGAGTCTCTGCCTCCACCGCTGGCTGGTGCCAACTCACGCGCCATCCCACTTCCAGCCATCACCCCCACGCCTGCCCCGGGGCCAGCCCCACCACAGAGAGGCCGGTTGGTTCCTGCTCACCTCTGTGCCGTCCCTTCCCGACCTGACCCCAGTGCAGGGGATAAGCTTCAGACAAGTCTTTCCATGTCCCTCTGCATGACAATAGACTTCCTCCCCTCTCCCATTCCACAGGCCCACCCACCCGGGACATCCACCTTTGTCATTAGCTCAGGAGAGGATGCAAGATGAGAATCTCTGCTATTGTGTGGGGAGACTCAGTTTCCCGGGCTTCCCCCATGGACACATGTTCTTCAGCTGGGTCTGATTTTCTCCAGACAAGCTGTCTTGGGAAGGATTTGGCCAGCCCTAAGAACCTGAAGGGAAAGGGCGGAGGGGGGTTCTCTCTCTGCCCCCGACAGCCCCGAGCTGGGTCGGTCCCTCAGACCTGGCCAGGGGCAGCCCATCCCCCGGCGCCCTTCCCCGGGGCATCCAAGGGCAGGCTCGGCGCCAGCCCCACCCCGCTCGCCACTGCCCGACCATCGTCCTCCCTCGGGGGGCCTGGGCAGGACAGGGACCCGGCTGTGGGGAGGCCTCCAGATCTCAGGCCTGGCACACCGTTTACCAGGCTGCTTCCTCCTCTGACGGGGGCCCAGCACACGCCCCAGGAGACTTGGCAGCCGCCCCCAGGGCTCTAGCCTCTGGAACTCGTCCCCTTGGAAGGGGCCTGGCCCAGGTGCCAGGTTCGGCTGGTCGGCCAGCCTCCTTTGGAGAAAGCAGGCAAGCCGAGCCAGGCTTGCAGTGGCCCCTGGCGTGACACCTGCCACCTCAGGCAGAGGGCCTCCCGCGTGCCCTCCATGGCGGGTTTCTCCCCGGAGCCGTGGCCTGGGCACTAGGAAGGCCGGGCCTCCCCGACTCCCGGGAGGAGGGGCTAGCCCAGTTGCGCCCTGGCCCCCAAACCCTCTGGTGCCATCTGCCTGTCTCGGCACTTCTGACTCCACAGAGCCTTTCCTACATCTGGGCTGCCTGCCGTGGCAAAGTGCAGGCGTGGGGTGAGGCCATGGCTTTGTCTTTCCAGGAAAAAATGAGCCCCTGGCCGAAGCAGCAGGCCCAGGCAGAGCCTTGAGCTTGAAGCCCAGTAGGTCTGTGGCCCTCAGGGCCAGAGCCATGCTTTCAAGGCAGGGAAGCGGCCTGCAAGCTGAGTGGGAGTGGGGGAGGGGAGGCAGACAGCTGAAGCCGAGTCCAGAAGGGCGGCGATGGAAGAGCTGCAGCTGGGTCAGAGCCTGGAGGGAGGGCGGGGCCTTCACTGAGGACCCCCCCACCCGAGGCCAGCCCTAGGCCCCGGCGGTCGCGCATGCGCCCTTGGCCTGTGCGGTGTGTGGGGGCTTGAACCCAAGCCCGCAGGGCTCCCGGAGCGGCCAGAGAAAGAAGGGCCCATGGAGAGGTAGGCGAGGTGGGCAGGGGGCGCCACCTTACTCTCCTCAGCTCCCTGAGGGAGAGAGACAGAGACAGAGACAGAGAGAGAGATCCCTGACCTCTGAGTCTCTGCCTCCACCGCTGGCTGGTGCCAACTCACGCGCCATCCCACTTCCAGCCATCACCCCCACGCCTGCCCCGGGGCCAGCCCCACCACAGAGAGGCCGGTTGGTTCCTGCTCACCTCTGTGCCGTCCCTTCCCGACCTGACCCCAGTGCAGGGGATAAGCTTCAGACAAGTCTTTCCATGTCCCTCTGCATGACAATAGACTTCCTCCCCTCTCCCATTCCACAGGCCCACCCACCCGGGACATCCACCTTTGTCATTAGCTCAGGAGAGGATGCAAGATGAGAATCTCTGCTATTGTGTGGGGAGACTCAGTTTCCCGGGCTTCCCCCATGGACACATGTTCTTCAGCTGGGTCTGATTTTCTCCAGACAAGCTGTCTTGGGAAGGATTTGGCCAGCCCTAAGAACCTGAAGGGAAAGGGCGGAGGGGGGTTCTCTCTCTGCCCCCGACAGCCCCGAGCTGGGTCGGTCCCTCAGACCTGGCCAGGGGCAGCCCATCCCCCGGCGCCCTTCCCCGGGGCATCCAAGGGCAGGCTCGGCGCCAGCCCCACCCCGCTCGCCACTGCCCGACCATCGTCCTCCCTCGGGGGGCCTGGGCAGGACAGGGACCCGGCTGTGGGAGGCCTCCAGATCTCAGGCCTGGCACACCGTTTACCAGGCTGCTTCCTCCTCTGACGGGGGCCCAGCACACGCCCCAGGAGACTTGGCAGCCGCCCCCAGGGCTCTAGCCTCTGGAACTCGTCCCCTTGGAAGGGGCCTGGCCCAGGTGCCAGGTTCGGCTGGTCGGCCAGCCTCCTTTGGAGAAAGCAGGCAAGCCGAGCCAGGCTTGCAGTGGCCCTGGCGTGACACCTGCCACCTCAGGCAGAGGGCCTCCCGCGTGCCCTCCATGGCGGGTTTCTCCCCGGAGCCGTGGCCTGGGCACTAGGAAGGCCGGGCCTCCCCGACTCCCGGGAGGAGGGGCTAGCCCAGTTGCGCCCTGGCCCCCAAACCCTCTGGTGCCATCTGCCTGTCTCGGCACTTCTGACTCCACAGAGCCTTTCCTACATCTGGGCTGCCTGCCGTGGCAAAGTGCAGGCGTGGGGTGAGGCCATGGCTTTGTCTTTCCAGGAAAAAATGAGCCCCTGGCCGAAGCAGCAGGCCCAGGCAGAGCCTTGAGCTTGAAGCCCAGTAGGTCTGTGGCCCTCAGGGCCAGAGCCATGCTTTCAAGGCAGGGAAGCGGCCTGCAAGCTGAGTGGGAGTGGGGGAGGGGAGGCAGACAGCTGAAGCCGAGTCCAGAAGGGCGGCGATGGAAGAGCTGCAGCTGGGTCAGAGCCTGGAGGTAGGGCGGGGCCTTCACTGAGGACCTCCCTACCCGAGGCCAGCCCTAGGCCCCGGCGGTCGCGCATGCGCCCTTGGCCTGTGCGGTGTGTGGGGGGTTGAACCCAAGCCCGCAGGGCTCCCGGAGCGGCCAGAGAAAGAAGGGCCCATGGAGAGGTAGGCGAGGTGGGCAGGGGGCGCCACCTTACTCTCCTCAGCTCCCTGAGGGAGAGAGACAGAGACAGAGACAGAGAGAGAGATCCCTGACCTCTGAGTCTCTGCCTCCACCGCTGGCTGGTGCCAACTCACGCGCCATCCCACTTCCAGCCATCACCCCCACGCCTGCCCCGGGGCCAGCCCCACCACAGAGAGGCCGGTTGGTTCCTGCTCACCTCTGTGCCGTCCCTTCCCGACCTGACCCCAGTGCAGGGGATAAGCTTCAGACAAGTCTTTCCATGTCCCTCTGCATGACAATAGACTTCCTCCCCTCTCCCATTCCACAGGCCCACCCACCCGGGACATCCACCTTTGTCATTAGCTCAGGAGAGGATGCAAGATGAGAATCTCTGCTATTGTGTGGGGAGACTCAGTTTCCCGGGCATCCCCCATGGACACATGTTCTTCAGCTGGGTCTGATTTTCTCCAGACAAGCTGTCTTGGGAAGGATTTGGCCAGCCCTAAGAACCTGAAGGGAAAGGGCGGAGGGGGGTTCTCTCTCTGCCCCCGACAGCCCCGAGCTGGGTCGGTCCCTCAGACCTGGCCAGGGGCAGCCCATCCCCCGGCGCCCTTCCCCGGGGCATCCAAGGGCAGGCTCGGCGCCAGCCCCACCCCGCTCGCCACTGCCCGACCATCGTCCTCCCTCGGGGGGCCTGGGCAGGACAGGGACCCGGCTGTGGGAGGCCTCCAGATCTCAGGCCTGGCACACCGTTTACCAGGCTGCTTCCTCCTCTGACGGGGGCCCAGCACACGCCCCAGGAGACTTGGCAGCCGCCCCCAGGGCTCTAGCCTCTGGAACTCGTCCCCTTGGAAGGGGCCTGGCCCAGGTGCCAGGTTCGGCTGGTCGGCCAGCCTCCTTTGGAGAAAGCAGGCAAGCCGAGCCAGGCTTGCAGTGGCCCTGGCGTGACACCTGCCACCTCAGGCAGAGGGCCTCCCGCGTGCCCTCCATGGCGGGTTTCTCCCCGGAGCCGTGGCCTGGGCACTAGGAAGGCCGGGCCTCCCCGACTCCCGGGAGGAGGGGCTAGCCCAGTTGCGCCCTGGCCCCCAAACCCTCTGGTGCCATCTGCCTGTCTCGGCACTTCTGACTCCACAGAGCCTTTCCTACATCTGGGCTGCCTGCCGTGGCAAAGTGCAGGCGTGGGGTGAGGCCATGGCTTTGTCTTTCCAGGAAAAAATGAGCCCCTGGCCGAAGCAGCAGGCCCAGGCAGAGCCTTGAGCTTGAAGCCCAGTAGGTCTGTGGCCCTCAGGGCCAGAGCCATGCTTTCAAGGCAGGGAAGCGGCCTGCAAGCTGAGTGGGAGTGGGGGAGGGGAGGGAGACAGCTGAAGCCGAGTCCAGAAGGGCGGCGATGGAAGAGCTGCAGCTGGGTCAGAGCCTGGAGGGAGGGCGGGGCCTTCACTGAGGACCCCCCTACCCCCGAGCCCAGCCCTAGGCCCCGGCGGTCGCGCATGCGCCATTGGCCTGTGCGGTGTGTGGGGGGTTGAACCCAAGCCCGCAGGGCTCCCGGAGCGGCCAGAGAAAGAAGGGCCCATGGAGAGGTAGGCGAGGTGGGCAGGGGGCGCCACCTTACTCTCCTCAGCTCCCTGAGGGAGAGAGACAGAGACAGAGAGAGAGATCCCTGACCTCTGAGTCTCTGCCTCCACCGCTGGCTGGTGCCAACTCACGCGCCATCCCACTTCCAGCCATCACCCCCACGCCTGCCCCGGGGCCAGCCCCACCACAGAGAGGCCGGTTGGTTCCTGCTCACCTCTGTGCCGTCCCTTCCCGACCTGACCCCAGTGCAGGGGATAAGCTTCAGACAAGTCTTTCCATGTCCCTCTGCATGACAATAGACTTCCTCCCCTCTCCCATTCCACAGGCCCACCCACCCGGGACATCCACCTTTGTCATTAGCTCAGGAGAGGATGCAAGATGAGAATCTCTGCTATTGTGTGGGGAGACTCAGTTTCCCGGGCTTCCCCCATGGACACATGTTCTTCAGCTGGGTCTGATTTTCTCCAGACAAGCTGTCTTGGGAAGGATTTGGCCAGCCCTAAGAACCTGAAGGGAAAGGGCGGAGGGGGGTTCTCTCTCTGCCCCCGACAGCCCCGAGCTGGGTCGGTCCCTCAGACCTGGCCAGGGGCAGCCCATCCCCCGGCGCCCTTCCCCGGGGCATCCAAGGGCAGGCTCGGCGCCAGCCCCACCCCGCTCGCCACTGCCCGACCATCGTCCTCCCTCGGGGGGCCTGGGCAGGACAGGGACCCGGCTGTGGGAGGCCTCCAGATCTCAGGCCTGGCACACCGTTTACCAGGCTGCTTCCTCCTCTGACGGGGGCCCAGCACACGCCCCAGGAGACTTGGCAGCCGCCCCCAGGGCTCTAGCCTCTGGAACTCGTCCCCTTGGAAGGGGCCTGGCCCAGGTGCCAGGTTCGGCTGGTCGGCCAGCCTCCTTTGGAGAAAACAGGCAAGCCGAGCCAGGCTTGCAGTGGCCCTGGCGTGACACCTGCCACCTCAGGCAGAGGGCCTCCCGCGTGCCCTCCATGGCGGGTTTCTCCCCGGAGCCGTGGCCTGGGCACTAGGAAGGCCGGGCCTCCCCGACTCCCGGGAGGAGGGGCTAGCCCAGTTGCGCCCTGGCCCCCAAACCCTCTGGTGCCATCTGCCTGTCTCGGCACTTCTGACTCCACAGAGCCTTTCCTACATCTGGGCTGCCTGCCGTGGCAAAGTGCAGGCGTGGGGTGAGGTCATGGCTTTGTCTTTCCAGGAAAAAATGAGCCCCTGGCCGAAGCAGCAGGCCCAGGCAGAGCCTTGAGCTTGAAGCCCAGTAGGTCTGTGGCCCTCAGGGCCAGAGCCATGCTTTCAAGGCAGGGAAGCGGCCTGCAAGCTGAGTGGGAGTGGGGGAGGGGAGGGAGACAGCTGAAGCCGAGTCCAGAAGGGCGGCGATGGAAGAGCTGCAGCTGGGTCAGAGCCTGGAGGGAGGGCGGGGCCTTCACTGAGGACCCCCCTACCCCCGAGCCCAGCCCTAGGCCCCGGCGGTCGCGCATGCGCCATTGGCCTGTGCGGTGTGTGGGGGGTTGAACCCAAGCCCGCAGGGCTCCCGGAGCGGCCAGAGAAAGAAGGGCCCATGGAGAGGTAGGCGAGGTGGGCAGGGGGCGCCACCTTACTCTCCTCAGCTCCCTGAGGGAGAGAGACAGAGACAGAGAGAGAGATCCCTGACCTCTGAGTCTCTGCCTCCACCGCTGGCTGGTGCCAACTCACGCGCCATCCCACTTCCAGCCATCACCCCCACGCCTGCCCCGGGGCCAGCCCCACCACAGAGAGGCCGGTTGGTTCCTGCTCACCTCTGTGCCGTCCCTTCCCGACCTGACCCCAGTGCAGGGGATAAGCTTCAGACAAGTCTTTCCATGTCCCTCTGCATGACAATAGACTTCCTCCCCTCTCCCATTCCACAGGCCCACCCACCCGGGACATCCACCTTTGTCATTAGCTCAGGAGAGGATGCAAGATGAGAATCTCTGCTATTGTGTGGGGAGACTCAGTTTCCCGGGCTTCCCCCATGGACACATGTTCTTCAGCTGGGTCTGATTTTCTCCAGACAAGCTGTCTTGGGAAGGATTTGGCCAGCCCTAAGAACCTGAAGGGAAAGGGCGGAGGGGGGTTCTCTCTCTGCCCCCGACAGCCCCGAGCTGGGTCGGTCCCTCAGACCTGGCCAGGGGCAGCCCATCCCCCGGCGCCCTTCCCCGGGGCATCCAAGGGCAGGCTAGGCGCCAGCCCCACCCCGCTCGCCACTGCCCGACCATCGTCCTCCCTCGGGGGGCCTGGGCAGGACAGGGACCCGGCTGTGGGAGGCCTCCAGATCTCAGGCCTGGCACACCGTTTACCAGGCTGCTTCCTCCTCTGACGGGGGCCCAGCACACGCCCCAGGAGACTTGGCAGCCGCCCCCAGGGCTCTAGCCTCTGGAACTCGTCCCCTTGGAAGGGGCCTGGCCCAGGTGCCAGGTTCGGCTGGTCGGCCAGCCTCCTTTGGAGAAAGCAGGCAAGCCGAGCCAGGCTTGCAGTGGCCCTGGCGTGACACCTGCCACCTCAGGCAGAGGGCCTCCCGCGTGCCCTCCATGGCGGGTTTCTCCCCGGAGCCGTGGCCTGGGCACTAGGAAGGCCGGGCCTCCCCGACTCCCGGGAGGAGGGGCTAGCCCAGTTGCGCCCTGGCCCCCAAACCCTCTGGTGCCATCTGCCTGTCTCGGCACTTCTGACTCCACAGAGCCTTTCCTACATCTGGGCTGCCTGCCGTGGCAAAGTGCAGGCGTGGGGTGAGGCCATGGCTTTGTCTTTCCAGGAAAAAATGAGCCCCTGGCCGAAGCAGCAGGCCCAGGCAGAGCCTTGAGCTTGAAGCCCAGTAGGTCTGTGGCCCTCAGGGCCAGAGCCATGCTTTCAAGGCAGGGAAGCGGCCTGCAAGCTGAGTGGGAGTGGGGGAGGGGAGGCAGACAGCTGAAGCCGAGTCCAGAAGGGCGGCGATGGAAGAGCTGCAGCTGGGTCAGAGCCTGGAGGGAGGGCGGGGCCTTCACTGAGGACCTCCCTACTCGAGGCCAGCCCTAGGCCCCGGCGGTCGCGCATGCGCCCTTGGCCTGTGCGGTGTGTGGGGGGTTGAACCCAAGCCCGCAGGGCTCCCGGAGCGGCCAGAGAAAGA
Source organism: Diceros bicornis minor (assembly GCF_020826845.1). NCBI lineage: Eukaryota > Metazoa > Chordata > Mammalia > Perissodactyla > Rhinocerotidae > Diceros > Diceros bicornis. The sequence continues at coordinate 9,058 of NW_026691765.1, forward strand.
AGGGCCCATGGAGAGGTAGGCGAGGTGGGCAGGGGGCGCCACCTTACTCTCCTCAGCTCCCTGAGGGAGAGAGACAGAGACAGAGACAGAGAGAGAGATCCCTGACCTCTGAGTCTCTGCCTCCACCGCTGGCTGGTGCCAACTCACGCGCCATCCCACTTCCAGCCATCACCCCCACGCCTGCCCCGGGGCCAGCCCCACCACAGAGAGGCCGGTTGGTTCCTGCTCACCTCTGTGCCGTCCCTTCCCGACCTGACCCCAGTGCAGGGGATAAGCTTCAGACAAGTCTTTCCATGTCCCTCTGCATGACAATAGACTTCCTCCCCTCTCCCATTCCACAGGCCCACCCACCCGGGACATCCACCTTTGTCATTAGCTCAGGAGAGGATGCAAGATGAGAATCTCTGCTATTGTGTGGGGAGACTCAGTTTCCCGGGCTTCCCCCATGGACACATGTTCTTCAGCTGGGTCTGATTTTCTCCAGACAAGCTGTCTTGGGAAGGATTTGGCCAGCCCTAAGAACCTGAAGGGAAAGGGCGGAGGGGGGTTCTCTCTCTGCCCCCGACAGCCCCGAGCTGGGTCGGTCCCTCAGACCTGGCCAGGGGCAGCCCATCCCCCGGCGCCCTTCCCCGGGGCATCCAAGGGCAGGCTCGGCGCCAGCCCCACCCCGCTCGCCACTGCCCGACCATCGTCCTCCCTCGGGGGGCCTGGGCAGGACAGGGACCCGGCTGTGGGAGGCCTCCAGATCTCAGGCCTGGCACACCGTTTACCAGGCTACTTCCTCCTCTGACGGGGGCCCAGCACACGCCCCAGGAGACTTGGCAGCCGCCCCCAGGGCTCTAGCCTCTGGAACTCGTCCCCTTGGAAGGGGCCTGGCCCCGGTGCCAGGTTCGGCTGGTCGGCCAGCCTCCTTTGGAGAAAGCAGGCAAGCCGAGCCAGGCTTGCAGTGGCCCTGGCGTGACACCTGCCACCTCAGGCAGAGGGCCTCCCGCGTGCCCTCCATGGCGGGTTTCTCCCCGGAGCCGTGGCCTGGGCACTAGGAAGGCCGGGCCTCCCCGACTCCCGGGAGGAGGGGCTAGCCCAGTTGCGCCCTGGCCCCCAAACCCTCTGGTGCCATCTGCCTGTCTCGGCACTTCTGACTCCACAGAGCCTTTCCTACATCTGGGCTGCCTGCCGTGGCAAAGTGCAGGCGTGGGGTGAGGCCATGGCTTTGTCTTTCCAGGAAAAAATGAGCCCCTGGCCGAAGCAGCAGGCCCAGGCAGAGCCTTGAGCTTGAAGCCCAGTAGGTCTGTGGCCCTCAGGGCCAGAGCCATGCTTTCAAGGCAGGGAAGCGGCCTGCAAGCTGAGTGGGAGTGGGGGAGGGGAGGGAGACAGCTGAAGCCGAGTCCAGAAGGGCGGCGATGGAAGAGCTGCAGCTGGGTCAGAGCCTGGAGGGAGGGCGGGGCCTTCACTGAGGACCCCCCCCCCCCCCGAGGCCAGCCCTAGGCCCCGGCGGTCGCGCATGTGCCCTTGGCCTGTGCGGTGTGTGGGGGGTTGAACCCAAGCCCGCAGGGCTCCCGGAGCGGCCAGAGAAAGAAGGGCCCATGGAGAGGTAGGCGAGGTGGGCAGGGGGCGCCACCTTACTCTCCTCAGCTCCCTGAGGGAGAGAGACAGAGACAGAGACAGAGAGAGAGATCCCTGACCTCTGAGTCTCTGCCTCCACCGCTGGCTGGTGCCAACTCACGCGCCATCCCACTTCCAGCCATCACCCCCATGCCTGCCCCGGGGCCAGCCCCACCACAGAGAGGCCGGTTGGTTCCTGCTCACCTCTGTGCCGTCCCTTCCCGACCTGACCCCAGTGCAGGGGATAAGCTTCAGACAAGTCTTTCCATGTCCCTCTGCATGACAATAGACTTCCTCCCCTCTCCCATTCCACAGGCCCACCCACCCGGGACATCCACCTTTGTCATTAGCTCAGGAGAGGATGCAAGATGAGAATCTCTGCTATTGTGTGGGGAGACTCAGTTTCCCGGGCTTCCCCCATGGACACATGTTCTTCAGCTGGGTCTGATTTTCTCCAGACAAGCTGTCTTGGGAAGGATTTGGCCAGCCCTAAGAACCTGAAGGGAAAGGGCGGAGGGGGGTTCTCTCTCTGCCCCCGACAGCCCCGAGCTGGGTCGGTCCCTCAGACCTGGCCAGGGGCAGCCCATCCCCCGGCGCCCTTCCCCGGGGCATCCAAGGGCAGGCTCGGCGCCAGCCCCACCCCGCTCGCCACTGCCCGACCATCGTCCTCCCTCGGGGGGCCTGGGCAGGACAGGGACCCGGCTGTGGGAGGCCTCCAGATCTCAGGCCTGGCACACCGTTTACCAGGCTGCTTCCTCCTCTGACGGGGGCCCAGCACACGCCCCAGGAGACTTGGCAGCCGCCCCCAGGGCTCTAGCCTCTGGAACTCGTCCCCTTGGAAGGGGCCTGGCCCAGGTGCCAGGTTCGGCTGGTCGGCCAGCCTCCTTTGGAGAAAGCAGGCAAGCCGAGCCAGGCTTGCAGTGGCCCTGGCGTGACACCTGCCACCTCAGGCAGAGGGCCTCCCGCGTGCCCTCCATGGCGGGTTTCTCCCCGGAGCCGTGGCCTGGGCACTAGGAAGGCCGGGCCTCCCCGACTCCCGGGAGGAGGGGCTAGCCCAGTTGCGCCCTGGCCCCCAAACCCTCTGGTGCCATCTGCCTGTCTCGGCACTTCTGACTCCACAGAGCCTTTCCTACATCTGGGCTGCCTGCCGTGGCAAAGTGCAGGCGTGGGGTGAGGCCATGGCTTTGTCTTTCCAGGAAAAAATGAGCCCCTGGCCGAAGCAGCAGGCCCAGGCAGAGCCTTGAGCTTGAAGCCCAGTAGGTCTGTGGCCCTCAGGGCCAGAGCCATGCTTTCAAGGCAGGGAAGCGGCCTGCAAGCTGAGTGGGAGTGGGGGAGGGGAGGCAGACAGCTGAAGCCGAGTCCAGAAGGGCGGCGATGGAAGAGCTGCAGCTGGGTCAGAGCCTGGAGGGAGGGCGGGGCCTTCACTGAGGACCCCCCACCCGAGGCCAGCCCTAGGCCCCGGCGGTCGCGCATGCGCCCTTGGCCTGTGCGGTGTGTGGGGGGTTGAACCCAAGCCCACAGGGCTCCCGGAGCGGCCAGAGAAAGAAGGGCCCATGGAGAGGTAGGCGAGGTGGGCAGGGGGCGCCACCTTACTCTCCTCAGCTCCCTGAGGGAGAGAGACAGAGACAGAGACAGAGAGAGAGATCCCTGACCTCTGAGTCTCTGCCTCCACCGCTGGCTGGTGCCAACTCACGCGCCATCCCACTTCCAGCCATCACCCCCACGCCTGCCCCGGGGCCAGCCCCACCACAGAGAGGCCGGTTGGTTCCTGCTCACCTCTGTGCCGTCCCTTCCCGACCTGACCCCAGTGCAGGGGATAAGCTTCAGACAAGTCTTTCCATGTCCCTCTGCATGACAATAGACTTCCTCTCCTCTCCCATTCCACAGGCCCACCCACCCGGGACATCCACCTTGGTCATTAGCTCAGGAGAGGATGCAAGATGAGAATCTCTGCTATTGTGTGGGGAGACTCAGTTTCCCGGGCTTCCCCCATGGACACATGTTCTTCAGCTGGGTCTGATTTTCTCCAGACAAGCTGTCTTGGGAAGGATTTGGCCAGCCCTAAGAACCTGAAGGGAAAGGGCGGAGGGGGGTTCTCTCTCTGCCCCCGACAGCCCCGAGCTGGGTCGGTCCCTCAGACCTGGCCAGGGGCAGCCCATCCCCCGGCGCCCTTCCCCGGGGCATCCAAGGGCAGGCTCGGCGCCAGCCCCACCCCGCTCGCCACTGCCCGACCATCGTCCTCCCTCGGGGGGCCTGGGCAGGACAGGGACCCGGCTGTGGGAGGCCTCCAGATCTCAGGCCTGGCACACCGTTTACCAGGCTGCTTCCTCCTCTGACGGGGGCCCAGCACACGCCCCAGGAGACTTGGCAGCCGCCCCCAGGGCTCTAGCCTCTGGAACTCGTCCCCTTGGAAGGGGCCTGGCCCAGGTGCCAGGTTCGGCTGGTCGGCCAGCCTCCTTTGGAGAAAGCAGGCAAGCCGAGCCAGGCTTGCAGTGGCCCTGGCGTGACACCTGCCACCTCAGGCAGAGGGCCTCCCGCGTGCCCTCCATGGCGGGTTTCTCCCCGGAGCCGTGGCCTGGGCACTAGGAAGGCCGGGCCTCCCCGACTCCCGGGAGGAGGGGCTAGCCCAGTTGCGCCCTGGCCCCCAAACCCTCTGGTGCCATCTGCCTGTCTCGGCACTTCTGACTCCACAGAGCCTTTCCTACATCTGGGCTGCCTGCCGTGGCAAAGTGCAGGCGTGGGGTGAGGCCATGGCTTTGTCTTTCCAGGAAAAAATGAGCCCCTGGCCGAAGCAGCAGGCCCAGGCAGAGCCTTGAGCTTGAAGCCCAGTAGGTCTGTGGCCCTCAGGGCCAGAGCCATGCTTTCAAGGCAGGGAAGCGGCCTGCAAGCTGAGTGGGAGTGGGGGAGGGGAGGCAGACAGCTGAAGCCGAGTCCAGAAGGGCGGCGATGGAAGAGCTGCAGCTGGGTCAGAGCCTGGAGGGAGGGCGGGGCCTTCACTGAGGACCTCCCTACTCGAGGCCAGCCCTAGGCCCCGGCGGTCGCGCATGCGCCCTTGGCCTGTGCGGTGTGTGGGGGGTTGAACCCAAGCCCGCAGGGCTCCCGGAGCGGCCAGAGAAAGAAGGGCCCATGGAGAGGTAGGCGAGGTGGGCAGGGGGCGCCACCTTACTCTCCTCAGCTCCCTGAGGGAGAGAGACAGAGACAGAGACAGAGAGAGAGATCCCTGACCTCTGAGTCTCTGCCTCCACCGCTGGCTGGTGCCAACTCACGCGCCATCCCACTTCCAGCCATCACCCCCACGCCTGCCCCGGGGCCAGCCCCACCACAGAGAGGCCGGTTGGTTCCTGCTCACCTCTGTGCCGTCCCTTCCCGACCTGACCCCAGTGCAGGGGATAAGCTTCAGACAAGTCTTTCCATGTCCCTCTGCATGACAATAGACTTCCTCCCCTCTCCCATTCCACAGGCCCACCCACCCGGGACATCCACCTTTGTCATTAGCTCAGGAGAGGATGCAAGATGAGAATCTCTGCTATTGTGTGGGGAGACTCAGTTTCCCGGGCTTCTCCCATGGACACATGTTCTTCAGCTGGGTCTGATTTTCTCCAGACAAGCTGTCTTGGGAAGGATTTGGCCAGCCCTAAGAACCTGAAGGGAAAGGGCGGAGGGGGGTTCTCTCTCTGCCCCCGACAGCCCCGAGCTGGGTCGGTCCCTCAGACCTGGCCAGGGGCAGCCCATCCCCCGGCGCCCTTCCCCGGGGCATCCAAGGGCAGGCTCGGCGCCAGCCCCACCCCGCTCGCCACTGCCCGACCATCGTCCTCCCTCGGGGGGCCTGGGCAGGACAGGGACCCGGCTGTGGGAGGCCTCCAGATCTCAGGCCTGGCACACCGTTTACCAGGCTGCTTCCTCCTCTGACGGGGGCCCAGCACACGCCCCAGGAGACTTGGCAGCCGCCCCCAGGGCTCTAGCCTCTGGAACTCGTCCCCTTGGAAGGGGCCTGGCCCCGGTGCCAGGTTCGGCTGGTCGGCCAGCCTCCTTTGGAGAAAGCAGGCAAGCCGAGCCAGGCTTGCAGTGGCCCTGGCGTGACACCTGCCACCTCAGGCAGAGGGCCTCCCGCGTGCCCTCCATGGCGGGTTTCTCCCCGGAGCCGTGGCCTGGGCACTAGGAAGGCCGGGCCTCCCCGACTCCCGGGAGGAGGGGCTAGCCCAGTTGCGCCCTGGCCCCCAAACCCTCTGGTGCCATCTGCCTGTCTCGGCACTTCTGACTCCACAGAGCCTTTCCTACATCTGGGCTGCCTGCCGTGGCAAAGTGCAGGCGTGGGGTGAGGCCATGGCTTTGTCTTTCCAGGAAAAAATGAGCCCCTGGCCGAAGCAGCAGGCCCAGGCAGAGCCTTGAGCTTGAAGCCCAGTAGGTCTGTGGCCCTCAGGGCCAGAGCCATGCTTTCAAGGCAGGGAAGCGGCCTGCAAGCTGAGTGGGAGTGGGGGAGGGGAGGGAGACAGCTGAAGCCGAGTCCAGAAGGGCGGCGATGGAAGAGCTGCAGCTGGGTCAGAGCCTGGAGGGAGGGCGGGGCCTTCACTGAGGACCCCCCCCCCCCCCGAGGCCAGCCCTAGGCCCCGGCGGTCGCGCATGTGCCCTTGGCCTGTGCGGTGTGTGGGGGGTTGAACCCAAGCCCGCAGGGCTCCCGGAGCGGCCAGAGAAAGAAGGGCCCATGGAGAGGTAGGCGAGGTGGGCAGGGGGCGCCACCTTACTCTCCTCAGCTCCCTGAGGGAGAGAGACAGAGACAGAGACAGAGAGAGAGATCCCTGACCTCTGAGTCTCTGCCTCCACCGCTGGCTGGTGCCAACTCACGCGCCATCCCACTTCCAGCCATCACCCCCACGCCTGCCCCGGGGCCAGCCCCACCACAGAGAGGCCGGTTGGTTCCTGCTCACCTCTGTGCCGTCCCTTCCCGACCTGACCCCAGTGCAGGGGATAAGCTTCAGACAAGTCTTTCCATGTCCCTCTGCATGACAATAGACTTCCTCCCCTCTCCCATTCCACAGGCCCACCCACCCGGGACATCCACCTTTGTCATTAGCTCAGGAGAGGATGCAAGATGAGAATCTCTGCTATTGTGTGGGGAGACTCAGTTTCCCGGGCTTCCCCCATGGACACATGTTCTTCAGCTGGGTCTGATTTTCTCCAGACAAGCTGTCTTGGGAAGGATTTGGCCAGCCCTAAGAACCTGAAGGGAAAGGGCGGAGGGGGGTTCTCTCTCTGCCCCCGACAGCCCCGAGCTGGGTCGGTCCCTCAGACCTGGCCAGGGGCAGCCCATCCCCCGGCGCCCTTCCCCGGGGCATCCAAGGGCTGGCTCGGCGCCAGCCCCACCCCGCTCGCCACTGCCCGACCATCGTCCTCCCTCGGGGGGCCTGGGCAGGACAGGGACCCGGCTGTGGGAGGCCTCCAGATCTCAGGCCTGGCACACCGTTTACCAGGCTGCTTCCTCCTCTGACGGGGGCCCAGCACACGCCCCAGGAGACTTGGCAGCCGCCCCCAGGGCTCTAGCCTCTGGAACTCGTCCCCTTGGAAGGGGCCTGGCCCAGGTGCCAGGTTCGGCTGGTCGGCCAGCCTCCTTTGGAGAAAGCAGGCAAGCCGAGCCAGGCTTGCAGTGGCCCTGGCGTGACACCTGCCACCTCAGGCAGAGGGCCTCCCGCGTGCCCTCCATGGCGGGTTTCTCCCCGGAGCCGTGGCCTGGGCACTAGGAAGGCCGGGCCTCCCCGACTCCCGGGAGGAGGGGCTAGCCCAGTTGCGCCCTGGCCCCCAAACCCTCTGGTGCCATCTGCCTGTCTCGGCACTTCTGACTCCACAGAGCCTTTCCTACATCTGGGCTGCCTGCCGTGGCAAAGTGCAGGCGTGGGGTGAGGCCATGGCTTTGTCTTTCCAGGAAAAAATGAGCCCCTGGCCGAAGCAGCAGGCCCAGGCAGAGCCTTGAGCTTGAAGCCCAGTAGGTCTGTGGCCCTCAGGGCCAGAGCCATGCTTTCAAGGCAGGGAAGCGGCCTGCAAGCTGAGTGGGAGTGGGGGAGGGGAGGCAGACAGCTGAAGCCGAGTCCAGAAGGGCGGCGATGGAAGAGCTGCAGCTGGGTCAGAGCCTGGAGGGAGGGCGGGGCCTTCACTGAGGACCCCCCTACCCGAGGCCAGCCCTAGGCCCCGGCGGTCGCGCATGCGCCCTTGGCCTGTGCGGTGTGTGGGGGGTTGAACCCAAGCCCGCAGGGCTCCCGGAGCGGCCAGAGAAAGAAGGGCCCATGGAGAGGTAGGCGAGGTGGGCAGGGGGCGCCACCTTACTCTCCTCAGCTCCCTGAGGGAGAGAGACAGAGACAGAGACAGAGAGAGAGATCCCTGACCTCTGAGTCTCTGCCTCCACCGCTGGCTGGTGCCAACTCACGCGCCATCCCACTTCCAGCCATCACCCCCACGCCTGCCCCGGGGCCAGCCCCACCACAGAGAGGCCGGTTGGTTCCTGCTCACCTCTGTGCCGTCCCTTCCCGACCTGACCCCAGTGCAGGGGATAAGCTTCAGACAAGTCTTTCCATGTCCCTCTGCATGACAATAGACTTCCTCCCCTCTCCCATTCCACAGGCCCACCCACCCGGGACATCCACCTTTGTCATTAGCTCAGGAGAGGATGCAAGATGAGAATCTCTGCTATTGTGTGGGGAGACTCAGTTTCCCGGGCTTCCCCCATGGACACATGTTCTTCAGCTGGGTCTGATTTTCTCCAGACAAGCTGTCTTGGGAAGGATTTGGCCAGCCCTAAGAACCTGAAGGGAAAGGGCGGAGGGGGGTTCTCTCTCTGCCCCCGACAGCCCCGAGCTGGGTCGGTCCCTCAGACCTGGCCAGGGGCAGCCCATCCCCCGGCGCCCTTCCCCGGGGCATCCAAGGGCAGGCTCGGCGCCAGCCCCACCCCGCTCGCCACTGCCCGACCATCGTCCTCCCTCGGGGGGCCTGGGCAGGACAGGGACCCGGCTGTGGGAGGCCTCCAGATCTCAGGCCTGGCACACCGTTTACCAGGCTGCTTCCTCCTCTGACGGGGGCCCAGCACACGCCCCAGGAGACTTGGCAGCCGCCCCCAGGGCTCTAGCCTCTGGAACTCGTCCCCTTGGAAGGGGCCTGGCCCAGGTGCCAGGTTCGGCTGGTCGGCCAGCCTCCTTTGGAGAAAGCAGGCAAGCCGAGCCAGGCTTGCAGTGGCCCTGGCGTGACACCTGCCACCTCAGGCAGAGGGCCTCCCGCGTGCCCTCCATGGCGGGTTTCTCCCCGGAGCCGTGGCCTGGGCACTAGGAAGGCCGGGCCTCCCCGACTCCCGGGAGGAGGGGCTAGCCCAGTTGCGCCCTGGCCCCCAAACCCTCTGGTGCCATCTGCCTGTCTCGGCACTTCTGACTCCACAGAGCCTTTCCTACATCTGGGCTGCCTGCCGTGGCAAAGTGCAGGCGTGGGGTGAGGCCATGGCTTTGTCTTTCCAGGAAAAAATGAGCCCCTGGCCGAAGCAGCAGGCCCAGGCAGAGCCTTGAGCTTGAAGCCAAGTAGGTCTGTGGCCCTCAGGGCCAGAGCCATGCTTTCAAGGCAGGGAAGCGGCCTGCAAGCTGAGTGGGAGTGGGGGAGGGGAGGGAGACAGCTGAAGCCGAGTCCAGAAGGGCGGCGATGGAAGAGCTGCAGCTGGGTCAGAGCCTGGAGGGAGGGCGGGGCCTTCACTGAGGACCCCCCCACCCCCGAGCCCAGCCCTAGGCCCCGGCGGTCGCGCATGTGCCCTTGGCCTGTGCGGTGTGTGGGGGGTTGAACCCAAGCCCGCAGGGCTCCCGGAGCGGCCAGAGAAAGAAGGGCCCATGGAGAGGTAGGCGAGGTGGGCAGGGGGCGCCACCTTACTCTCCTCAGCTCCCTGAGGGAGAGAGACAGAGACAGAGACAGAGAGAGAGATCCCTGACCTCTGAGTCTCTGCCTCCACCGCTGGCTGGTGCCAACTCACGCGCCATCCCACTTCCAGCCATCACCACCACGCCTGCCCCGGGGCCAGCCCCACCACAGAGAGGCCGGTTGGTTCCTGCTCACCTCTGTGCCGTCCCTTCCCGACCTGACCCCAGTGCAGGGGATAAGCTTCAGACAAGTCTTTCCATGTCCCTCTGCATGACAATAGACTTCCTCCCCTCTCCCATTCCACAGGCCCACCCACCCGGGACATCCACCTTTGTCATTAGCTCAGGAGAGGATGCAAGATGAGAATCTCTGCTATTGTGTGGGGAGACTCAGTTTCCCGGGCTTCCCCCATGGACACATGTTCTTCAGCTGGGTCTGATTTTCTCCAGACAAGCTGTCTTGGGAAGGATTTGGCCAGCCCTAAGAACCTGAAGGGAAAGGGCGGAGGGGGGTTCTCTCTCTGCCCCCGACAGCCCCGAGCTGGGTCGGTCCCTCAGACCTGGCCAGGGGCAGCCCATCCCCCGGCGCCCTTCCCCGGGGCATCCAAGGGCAGGCTCGGCGCCAGCCCCACCCCGCTCGCCACTGCCCGACCATCGTCCTCCCTCGGGGGGCCTGGGCAGGACAGGGACCCGGCTGTGGGAGGCCTCCAGATCTCAGGCCTGGCACACCGTTTACCAGGCTGCTTCCTCCTCTGACGGGGGCCCAGCACACGCCCCAGGAGACTTGGCAGCCGCCCCCAGGGCTCTAGCCTCTGGAACTCGTCCCCTTGGAAGGGGCCTGGCCCCGGTGCCAGGTTCGGCTGGTCGGCCAGCCTCCTTTGGAGAAAGCAGGCAAGCCGAGCCAGGCTTGCAGTGGCCCTGGCGTGACACCTGCCACCTCAGGCAGAGGGCCTCCCGCGTGCCCTCCATGGCGGGTTTCTCCCCGGAGCCGTGGCCTGGGCACTAGGAAGGCCGGGCCTCCCCGACTCCCGGGAGGAGGGGCTAGCCCAGTTGCGCCCTGGCCCCCAAACCCTCTGGTGCCATCTGCCTGTCTCGGCACTTCTGACTCCACAGAGCCTTTCCTACATCTGGGCTGCCTGCCGTGGCAAAGTGCAGGCGTGGGGTGAGGCCATGGCTTTGTCTTTCCAGGAAAAAATGAGCCCCTGGCCGAAGCAGCAGGCCCAGGCAGAGCCTTGAGCTTGAAGCCCAGTAGGTCTGTGGCCCTCAGGGCCAGAGCCATGCTTTCAAGGCAGGGAAGCGGCCTGCAAGGTGAGTGGGAGTGGGGGAGGGGAGGGAGACAGCTGAAGCCGAGTCCAGAAGGGCGGCGATGGAAGAGCTGCAGCTGGGTCAGAGCCTGGAGGGAGGGCGGGGCCTTCACTGAGGGACCCCCCCCCCCCCCGAGGCCAGCCCTAGGCCCCGGCGGTCGCGCATGTGCCCTTGGCCTGTGCGGTGTGTGGGGGGTTGAACCCAAGCCCGCAGGGCTCCCGGAGCGGCCAGAGAAAGAAGGGCCCATGGAGAGGTAGGCGAGGTGGGCAGGGGGCGCCACCTTACTCTCCTCAGCTCCCTGAGGGAGAGAGACAGAGACAGAGACAGAGAGAGAGATCCCTGACCTCTGAGTCTCTGCCTCCACCGCTGGCTGGTGCCAACTCACGCGCCATCCCACTTCCAGCCATCACCCCCACGCCTGCCCCGGGGCCAGCCCCACCACAGAGAGGCCGGTTGGTTCCTGCTCACCTCTGTGCCGTCCCTTCCCGACCTGACCCCAGTGCAGGGGATAAGCTTCAGACAAGTCTTTCCATGTCCCTCTGCATGACAATAGACTTCCTCCCCTCTCCCATTCCACAGGCCCACCCACCCGGGACATCCACCTTTGTCATTAGCTCAGGAGAGGATGCAAGATGAGAATCTCTGCTATTGTGTGGGGAGACTCAGTTTCCCGGGTTTCCCCCATGGACACATGTTCTTCAGCTGGGTCTGATTTTCTCCAGACAAGCTGTCTTGGGAAGGATTTGGCCAGCCCTAAGAACCTGAAGGGAAAGGGCGGAGGGGGGTTCTCTCTCTGCCCCCGACAGCCCCGAGCTGGGTCGGTCCCTCAGACCTGGCCAGGGGCAGCCCATCCCCCGGCGCCCTTCCCCGGGGCATCCAAGGGCAGGCTCGGCGCCAGCCCCACCCCGCTCGCCACTGCCCGACCATCGTCCTCCCTCGGGGGGCCTGGGCAGGACAGGGACCCGGCTGTGGGAGGCCTCCAGATCTCAGGCCTGGCACACCGTTTACCAGGCTGCTTCCTCCTCTGACGGGGGCCCAGCACACGCCCCAGGAGACTTGGCAGCCGCCCCCAGGGCTCTAGCCTCTGGAACTCGTCCCCTTGGAAGGGGCCTGGCCCAGGTGCCAGGTTCGGCTGGTCGGCCAGCCTCCTTTGGAGAAAGCAGGCAAGCCGAGCCAGGCTTGCAGTGGCCCTGGCGTGACACCTGCCACCTCAGGCAGAGGGCCTCCCGCGTGCCCTCCATGGCGGGTTTCTCCCCGGAGCCGTGGCCTGGGCACTAGGAAGGCCGGGCCTCCCCGACTCCCGGGAGGAGGGGCTAGCCCAGTTGCGCCCTGGCCCCCAAACCCTCTGGTGCCATCTGCCTGTCTCGGCACTTCTGACTCCACAGAGCCTTTCCTACATCTGGGCTGCCTGCCGTGGCAAAGTGCAGGCGTGGGGTGAGGCCATGGCTTTGTCTTTCCAGGAAAAAATGAGCCCCTGGCCGAAGCAGCAGGCCCAGGCAGAGCCTTGAGCTTGAAGCCCAGTAGGTCTGTGGCCCTCAGGGCCAGAGCCATGCTTTCAAGGCAGGGAAGCGGCCTGCAAGCTGAGTGGGAGTGGGGGAGGGGAGGCAGACAGCTGAAGCCGAGTCCAGAAGGGCGGCGATGGAAGAGCTGCAGCTGGGTCAGAGCCTGGAGGGAGGGCGGGGCCTTCACTGAGGACCCCCCCACCCGAGGCCAGCCCTAGGCCCCGGCGGTCGCGCATGCGCCCTTGGCCTGTGCGGTGTGTGGGGGGTTGAACCCAAGCCCGCAGGGCTCCCGGAGCGGCCAGAGAAAGAAGGGCCCATGGAGAGGTAGGCGAGGTGGGCAGGGGGCGCCACCTTACTCTCCTCAGCTCCCTGAGGGAGAGAGACAGAGACAGAGACAGAGAGAGAGATCCCTGACCTCTGAGTCTCTGCCTCCACCGCTGGCTGGTGCCAACTCACGCGCCATCCCACTTCCAGCCATCACCCCCACGCCTGCCCCGGGGCCAGCCCCACCACAGAGAGGCCGGTTGGTTCCTGCTCACCTCTGTGCCGTCCCTTCCCGACCTGACCCCAGTGCAGGGGATAAGCTTCAGACAAGTCTTTCCATGTCCCTCTGCATGACAATAGACTTCCTCCCCTCTCCCATTCCACAGGCCCACCCACCCGGGACATCCACCTTTGTCATTAGCTCAGGAGAGGATGCAAGATGAGAATCTCTGCTATTGTGTGGGGAGACTCAGTTTCCCGGGCATCCCCCATGGACACATGTTCTTCAGCTGGGTCTGATTTTCTCCAGACAAGCTGTCTTGGGAAGGATTTGGCCAGCCCTAAGAACCTGAAGGGAAAGGGCGGAGGGGGATTCTCTCTCTGCCCCCGACAGCCCCGAGCTGGGTCGGTCCCTCAGACCTGGCCAGGGGCAGCCCATCCCCCGGCGCCCTTCCCCGGGACATCCAAGGGCAGGCTCGGCGCCAGCCCCACCCCGCTCGCCACTGCCCGACCATCGTCCTCCCTCGGGGGGCCTGGGCAGGACAGGGACCCGGCTGTGGGAGGCCTCCAGATCTCAGGCCTGGCACACCGTTTACCAGGCTGCTTCCTCCTCTGACGGGGGCCCAGCACACGCCCCAGGAGACTTGGCAGCCGCCCCCAGGGCTCTAGCCTCTGGAACTCGTCCCCTTGGAAGGGGCCTGGCCCAGGTGCCAGGTTCGGCTGGTCGGCCAGCCTCCTTTGGAGAAAGCAGGCAAGCCGAGCCAGGCTTGCAGTGGCCCTGGCGTGACACCTGCCACCTCAGGCAGAGGGCCTCCCGCGTGCCCTCCATGGCGGGTTTCTCCCCGGAGCCGTGGCCTGGGCACTAGGAAGGCCGGGCCTCCCCGACTCCCGGGAGGAGGGGCTAGCCCAGTTGCGCCCTGGCCCCCAAACCCTCTGGTGCCATCTGCCTGTCTCGGCACTTCTGACTCCACAGAGCCTTTCCTACATCTGGGCTGCCTGCCGTGGCAAAGTGCAGGCGTGGGGTGAGGCCATGGCTTTGTCTTTCCAGGAAAAAATGAGCCCCTGGCCGAAGCAGCAGGCCCAGGCAGAGCCTTGAGCTTGAAGCCCAGTAGGTCTGTGGCCCTCAGGGCCAGAGCCATGCTTTCAAGGCAGGGAAGCGGCCTGCAAGCTGAGTGGGAGTGGGGGAGGGGAGGGAGACAGCTGAAGCCGAGTCCAGAAGGGCGGCGATGGAAGAGCTGCAGCTGGGTCAGAGCCTGGAGGGAGGGCGGGGCCTTCACTGAGGACCCCCCCACCACCGAGCCCAGCCCTAGGCCCCGGCGGTCGCGCATGCGCCCTTGGCCTGTGCGGTGTGTGGGGGGTTGAACCCAAGCCCGCAGGGCTCCCGGAGCGGCCAGAGAAAGAAGGGCCCATGGAGAGGTAGGCGAGGTGGGCAGGGGGCGCCACCTTACTCTCCTCAGCTCCCTGAGGGAGAGAGACAGAGACAGAGAGAGAGATCCCTGACCTCTGAGTCTCTGCCTCCACCGCTGGCTGGTGCCAACTCACGCGCCATCCCACTTCCAGCCATCACCCCCACGCCTGCCCCGGGGCCAGCCCCACCACAGAGAGGCCGGTTGGTTCCTGCTCACCTCTGTGCCGTCCCTTCCCGACCTGACCCCAGTGCAGGGGATAAGCTTCAGACAAGTCTTTCCATGTCCCTCTGCATGACAATAGACTTCCTCCCCTCTCCCATTCCACAGGCCCACCCACCCGGGACATCCACCTTTGTCATTAGCTCAGGAGAGGATGCAAGATGAGAATCTCTGCTATTGTGTGGGGAGACTCAGTTTCCCGGGCTTCCCCCATGGACACATGTTCTTCAGCTGGGTCTGATTTTCTCCAGACAAGCTGTCTTGGGAAGGATTTGGCCAGCCCTAAGAACCTGAAGGGAAAGGGCGGAGGGGGGTTCTCTCTCTGCCCCCGACAGCCCCGAGCTGGGTCGGTCCCTCAGACCTGGCCAGGGGCAGCCCATCCCCCGGCGCCCTTCCCCGGGGCATCCAAGGGCAGGCTCGGCGCCAGCCCCACCCCGCTCGCCACTGCCCGACCATCGTCCTCCCTCGGGGGGCCTGGGCAGGACAGGGACCCGGCTGTGGGAGGCCTCCAGATCTCAGGCCTGGCACACCGTTTACCAGGCTGCTTCCTCCTCTGACGGGGGCCCAGCACACGCCCCAGGAGACTTGGCAGCCGCCCCCAGGGCTCTAGCCTCTGGAACTCGTCCCCTTGGAAGGGGCCTGGCCCAGGTGCCAGGTTCGGCTGGTCGGCCAGCCTCCTTTGGAGAAAGCAGGCAAGCCGAGCCAGGCTTGCAGTGGCCCTGGCGTGACACCTGCCACCTCAGGCAGAGGGCCTCCCGCGTGCCCTCCATGGCGGGTTTCTCCCCGGAGCCGTGGCCTGGGCACTAGGAAGGCCGGGCCTCCCCGACTCCCGGGAGGAGGGGCTAGCCCAGTTGCGCCCTGGCCCCCAAACCCTCTGGTGCCATCTGCCTGTCTCGGCACTTCTGACTCCACAGAGCCTTTCCTACATCTGGGCTGCCTGCCGTGGCAAAGTGCAGGCGTGGGGTGAGGCCATGGCTTTGTCTTTCCAGGAAAAAATGAGCCCCTGGCCGAAGCAGCAGGCCCAGGCAGAGCCTTGAGCTTGAAGCCCAGTAGGTCTGTGGCCCTCAGGGCCAGAGCCATGCTTTCAAGGCAGGGAAGCGGCCTGCAAGCTGAGTGGGAGTGGGGGAGGGGAGGGAGACAGCTGAAGCCCAGTCCAGAAGGGCGGCGATGGAAGAGCTGCAGCTGGGTCAGAGCCTGGAGGGAGGGCGGGGCCTTCACTGAGGACCCCCCCACCACCGAGCCCAGCCCTAGGCCCCGGCGGTCGCGCATGCGCCCTTGGCCTGTGCGGTGTGTGGGGGGTTGAACCCAAGCCCGCAGGGCTCCCGGAGCGGCCAGAGAAAGAAGGGCCCATGGAGAGGTAGGCGAGGTGGGCAGGGGGCGCCACCTTACTCTCCTCAGCTCCCTGAGGGAGAGAGACAGAGACAGAGGCAGAGAGAGAGATCCCTGACCTCTGAGTCTCTGCCTCCACCGCTGGCTGGTGCCAACTCACGCGCCATCCCACTTCCAGCCATCACCCCCACGCCTGCCCCGGGGCCAGCCCCACCACAGAGAGGCCGGTTGGTTCCTGCTCACCTCTGTGCCGTCCCTTCCCGACCTGACCCCAGTGCAGGGGATAAGCTTCAGACAAGTCTTTCCATGTCCCTCTGCATGACAATAGACTTCCTCCCCTCTCCCATTCCACAGGCCCACCCACCCGGGACATCCACCTTTGTCATTAGCTCAGGAGAGGATGCAAGATGAGAATCTCTGCTATTGTGTGGGGAGACTCAGTTTCCCGGGCTTCCCCCATGGACACATGTTCTTCAGCTGGGTCTGATTTTCTCCAGACAAGCTGTCTTGGGAAGGATTTGGCCAGCCCTAAGAACCTGAAGGGAAAGGGCGGAGGGGGGTTCTCTCTCTGCCCCCGACAGCCCCGAGCTGGGTCGGTCCCTCAGACCTGGCCAGGGGCAGCCCATCCCCCGGCGCCCTTCCCCGGGGCATCCAAGGGCAGGCTCGGCGCCAGCCCCTCCCCGCTCGCCACTGCCCGACCATCGTCCTCCCTCGGGGGGCCTGGGCAGGACAGGGACCCGGCTGTGGTAGGCCTCCAGATCTCAGGCCTGGCACACCGTTTACCAGGCTGCTTCCTCCTCTGACGGGGGCCCAGCACACGCCCCAGGAGACTTGGCAGCCGCCCCCAGGGCTCTAGCCTCTGGAACTCGTCCCCTTGGAAGGGGCCTGGCCCCGGTGCCAGGTTCGGCTGGTCGGCCAGCCTCCTTTGGAGAAAGCAGGCAAGCCGAGCCAGGCTTGCAGTGGCCCTGGCGTGACACCTGCCACCTCAGGCAGAGGGCCTCCCGCGTGCCCTCCATGGCGGGTTTCTCCCCGGAGCCGTGGCCTGGGCACTAGGAAGGCCGGGCCTCCCCGACTCCCGGGAGGAGGGGCTAGCCCAGTTGCGCCCTGGCCCCCAAACCCTCTGGTGCCATCTGCCTGTCTCGGCACTTCTGACTCCACAGAGCCTTTCCTACATCTGGGCTGCCTGCCGTGGCAAAGTGCAGGCGTGGGGTGAGGCCATGGCTTTGTCTTTCCAGGAAAAAATGAGCCCCTGGCCGAAGCAGCAGGCCCAGGCAGAGCCTTGAGCTTGAAGCCCAGTAGGTCTGTGGCCCTCAGGGCCAGAGCCATGCTTTCAAGGCAGGGAAGCGGCCTGCAAGCTGAGTGGGAGTGGGGGAGGGGAGGGAGACAGCTGAAGCCGAGTCCAGAAGGGCGGCGATGGAAGAGCTGCAGCTGGGTCAGAGCCTGGAGGGAGGGCGGGGCCTTCACTGAGGACCCCCCCCCCCCGAGGCCAGCCCTAGGCCCCGGCGGTCGCGCATGTGCCCTTGGCCTGTGCGGTGTGTGGGGGGTTGAACCCAAGCCCGCAGGGCTCCCGGAGCGGCCAGAGAAAGAAGGGCCCATGGAGAGGTAGGCGAGGTGGGCAGGGGGCGCCACCTTACTCTCCTCAGCTCCCTGAGGGAGAGAGACAGAGACAGAGACAGAGAGAGAGATCCCTGACCTCTGAGTCTCTGCCTCCACCGCTGGCTGGTGCCAACTCACGCGCCATCCCACTTCCAGCCATCACCCCCACGCCTGCCCCGGGGCCAGCCCCACCACAGAGAGGCCGGTTGGTTCCTGCTCACCTCTGTGCCGTCCCTTCCCGACCTGACCCCAGTGCAGGGGATAAGCTTCAGACAAGTCTTTCCATGTCCCTCTGCATGACAATAGACTTCCTCCCCTCTCCCATTCCACAGGCCCACCCACCCGGGACATCCACCTTTGTCATTAGCTCAGGAGAGGATGCAAGATGAGAATCTCTGCTATTGTGTGGGGAGACTCAGTTTCCCGGGTTTCCCCCATGGACACATGTTCTTCAGCTGGGTCTGATTTTCTCCAGACAAGCTGTCTTGGGAAGGATTTGGCCAGCCCTAAGAACCTGAAGGGAAAGGGCGGAGGGGGGTTCTCTCTCTGCCCCCGACAGCCCCGAGCTGGGTCGGTCCCTCAGACCTGGCCAGGGGCAGCCCATCCCCCGGCGCCCTTCCCCGGGGCATCCAAGGGCAGGCTCGGCGCCAGCCCCACCCCGCTCGCCACTGCCCGACCATCGTCCTCCCTCGGGGGGCCTGGGCAGGACAGGGACCCGGCTGTGGGAGGCCTCCAGATCTCAGGCCTGGCACACCGTTTACCAGGCTGCTTCCTCCTCTGACGGGGGCCCAGCACACGCCCCAGGAGACTTGGCAGCCGCCCCCAGGGCTCTAGCCTCTGGAACTCGTCCCCTTGGAAGGGGCCTGGCCCAGGTGCCAGGTTCGGCTGGTCGGCCAGCCTCCTTTGGAGAAAGCAGGCAAGCCGAGCCAGGCTTGCAGTGGCCCTGGCGTGACACCTGCCACCTCAGGCAGAGGGCCTCCCGCGTGCCCTCCATGGCGGGTTTCTCCCCGGAGCCGTGGCCTGGGCACTAGGAAGGCCGGGCCTCCCCGACTCCCGGGAGGAGGGGCTAGCCCAGTTGCGCCCTGGCCCCCAAACCCTCTGGTGCCATCTGCCTGTCTCGGCACTTCTGACTCCACAGAGCCTTTCCTACATCTGGGCTGCCTGCCGTGGCAAAGTGCAGGCGTGGGGTGAGGCCATGGCTTTGTCTTTCCAGGAAAAAATGAGACCCTGGCCGAAGCAGCAGGCCCAGGCAGAGCCTTGAGCTTCAAGCCCAGTAGGTCTGTGGCCCTCAGGGCCAGAGCCATGCTTTCAAGGCAGGGAAGCGGCCTGCAAGCTGAGTGGGAGTGGGGGAGGGGAGGGAGACAGCTGAAGCCGAGTCCAGAAGGGCGGCGATGGAAGAGCTGCAGCTGGGTCAGAGCCTGGAGGGAGGGCGGGGCCTTCACTGAGGACCCCCCCACCCGAGGCCAGCCCTAGGCCCTGGCGGTCGCGCATGCGCCCTTGGCCTGTGCGGTGTGTGGGGGGTTGAACCCAAGCCCGCAGGGCTCCCGGAGCGGCCAGAGAAAGAAGGGCCCATGGAGAGGTAGGCGAGGTGGGCAGGGGGCGCCACCTTACTCTCCTCAGCTCCCTGAGGGAGAGAGACAGAGACAGAGACAGAGAGAGAGATCCCTGACCTCTGAGTCTCTGCCTCCACCGCTGGCTGGTGCCAACTCACGCGCCATCCCACTTCCAGCCATCACCCCCACGCCTGCCCCGGGGCCAGCCCCACCACAGAGAGGCCGGTTGGTTCCTGCTCACCTCTGTGCCGTCCCTTCCCGACCTGACCCCAGTGCAGGGGATAAGCTTCAGACAAGTCTTTCCATGTCCCTCTGCATAACAATAGACTTCCTCCCCTCTCCCATTCCACAGGCCCACCCACCCGGGACATCCACCTTTGTCATTAGCTCAGGAGAGGATGCAAGATGAGAATCTCTGCTATTGTGTGGGGAGACTCAGTTTCCCGGGCATCCCCCATGGACACATGTTCTTCAGCTGGGTCTGATTTTCTCCAGACAAGCTGTCTTGGGAAGGATTTGGCCAGCCCTAAGAACCTGAAGGGAAAGGGCGGAGGGGGGTTCTCTCTCTGCCCCCGACAGCCCCGAGCTGGGTCGGTCCCTCAGACCTGGCCAGGGGCAGCCCATCCCCCGGCGCCCTTCCCCGGGGCATCCAAGGGCAGGCTCGGCGCCAGCCCCACCCCGCTTGCCACTGCCCGACCATCGTCCTCCCTCGGGGGGCCTGGGCAGGACAGGGACCCGGCTGTGGGAGGCCTCCAGATCTCAGGCCTGGCACACCGTTTACCAGGCTGCTTCCTCCTCTGACGGGGGCCCAGCACACGCCCCAGGAGACTTGGCAGCCGCCCCCAGGGCTCTAGCCTCTGGAACTCGTCCCCTTGGAAGGGGCCTGGCCCAGGTGCCAGGTTCGGCTGGTCGGCCAGCCTCCTTTGGAGAAAGCAGGCAAGCCGAGCCAGGCTTGCAGTGGCCCTGGCGTGACACCTGCCACCTCAGGCAGAGGGCCTCCCGCGTGCCCTCCATGGCGGGTTTCTCCCCGGAGCCGTGGCCTGGGCACTAGGAAGGCCGGGCCTCCCCGACTCCCGGGAGGAGGGGCTAGCCCAGTTGCGCCCTGGCCCCCAAACCCTCTGGTGCCATCTGCCTGTCTCGGCACTTCTGACTCCACAGAGCCTTTCCTACATCTGGGCTGCCTGCCGTGGCAAAGTGCAGGCGTGGGGTGAGGCCATGGCTTTGTCTTTCCAGGAAAAAATGAGCCCCTGGCCGAAGCAGCAGGCCCAGGCAGAGCCTTGAGCTTGAAGCCCAGTAGGTCTGTGGCCCTCAGGGCCAGAGCCATGCTTTCAAGGCAGGGAAGCGGCCTGCAAGCTGAGTGGGAGTGGGGGAGGGGAGGCAGACAGCTGAAGCCGAGTCCAGAAGGGCGGCGATGGAAGAGCTGCAGCTGGGTCAGAGCCTGGAGGGAGGGCGGGGCCTTCACTGAGGACCCCCCCACCCGAGGCCAGCCCTAGGCCCCGGCGGTCGCGCATGCGCCCTTGGCCTGTGCGGTGTGTGGGGGGTTGAACCCAAGCCCGCAGGGCTCCCGGAGCGGCCAGAGAAAGAAGGGCCCATGGAGAGGTAGGCGAGGTGGGCAGGGGGCGCCACCTTACTCTCCTCAGCTCCCTGAGGGAGAGAGACAGAGACAGAGACAGAGAGAGAGATCCCTGACCTCTGAGTCTCTGCCTCCACCGCTGGCTGGTGCCAACTCACGCGCCATCCCACTTCCAGCCATCACCCCCACGCCTGCCCCGGGGCCAGCCCCACCACAGAGAGGCCGGTTGGTTCCTGCTCACCTCTGTGCCGTCCCTTCCCGACCTGACCCCAGTGCAGGGGATAAGCTTCAGACAAGTCTTTCCATGTCCCTCTGCATGACAATAGACTTCCTCCCCTCTCCCATTCCACAGGCCCACCCACCCGGAACATCCACCTTTGTCATTAGCTCAGGAGAGGATGCAAGATGAGAATCTCTGCTATTGTGTGGGGAGACTCAGTTTCCCGGGCATCCCCCATGGACACATGTTCTTCAGCTGGGTCTGATTTTCTCCAGACAAGCTGTCTTGGGAAGGATTTGGCCAGCCCTAAGAACCTGAAGGGAAAGGGCGGAGGGGGATTCTCTCTCTGCCCCCGACAGCCCCGAGCTGGGTCGGTCCCTCAGACCTGGCCAGGGGCAGCCCATCCCCCGGCGCCCTTCCCCGGGACATCCAAGGGCAGGCTCGGCGCCAGCCCCACCCCGCTCGCCACTGCCCGACCATCGTCCTCCCTCGGGGGGCCTGGGCAGGACAGGGACCCGGCTGTGGGAGGCCTCCAGATCTCAGGCCTGGCACACCGTTTACCAGGCTGCTTCCTCCTCTGAAGGGGGCCCAGCACACGCCCCAGGAGACTTGGCAGCCGCCCCCAGGGCTCTAGCCTCTGGAACTCGTCCCCTTGGAAGGGGCCTGGCCCAGGTGCCAGGTTCGGCTGGTCGGCCAGCCTCCTTTGGAGAAAGCAGGCAAGCCGAGCCAGGCTTGCAGTGGCCCTGGCGTGACACCTGCCACCTCAGGCAGAGGGCCTCCCGCGTGCCCTCCATGGCGGGTTTCTCCCCGGAGCCGTGGCCTGGGCACTAGGAAGGCCGGGCCTCCCCGACTCCCGGGAGGAGGGGCTAGCCCAGTTGCGCCCTGGCCCCCAAACCCTCTGGTGCCATCTGCCTGTCTCGGCACTTCTGACTCCACAGAGCCTTTCCTACATCTGGGCTGCCTGCCGTGGCAAAGTGCAGGCGTGGGGTGAGGCCATGGCTTTGTCTTTCCAGGAAAAAATGAGCCCCTGGCCGAAGCAGCAGGCCCAGGCAGAGCCTTGAGCTTGAAGCCCAGTAGGTCTGTGGCCCTCAGGGCCAGAGCCATGCTTTCAAGGCAGGGAAGCGGCCTGCAAGCTGAGTGGGAGTGGGGGAGGGGAGGGAGACAGCTGAAGCCGAGTCCAGAAGGGCGGCGATGGAAGAGCTGCAGCTGGGTCAGAGCCTGGATGGAGGGCGGGGCCTTCACTGAGGACCCCCCCACCACCGAGCCCAGCCCTAGGCCCCGGCGGTCGCGCATGCGCCCTTGGCCTGTGCGGTGTGTGGGGGGTTGAACCCAAGCCCGCAGGGCTCCCGGAGCGGCCAGAGAAAGAAGGGCCCATGGAGAGGTAGGCGAGGTGGGCAGGGGGCGCCACCTTACTCTCCTCAGCTCCCTGAGGGAGAGAGACAGAGACAGAGAGAGAGATCCCTGACCTCTGAGTCTCTGCCTCCACCGCTGGCTGGTGCCAACTCACGCGCCATCCCACTTCCAGCCATCACCCCCACGCCTGCCCCGGGGCCAGCCCCACCACAGAGAGGCCGGTTGGTTCCTGCTCACCTCTGTGCCGTCCCTTCCCGACCTGACCCCAGTGCAGGGGATAAGCTTCAGACAAGTCTTTCCATGTCCCTCTGCATGACAATAGACTTCCTCCCCTCTCCCATTCCACAGGCCCACCCACCCGGGACATCCACCTTTGTCATTAGCTCAGGAGAGGATGCAAGATGAGAATCTCTGCTATTGTGTGGGGAGACTCAGTTTCCCGGGCTTCCCCCATGGACACATGTTCTTCAGCTGGGTCTGATTTTCTCCAGACAAGCTGTCTTGGGAAGGATTTGGCCAGCCCTAAGAACCTGAAGGGAAAGGGCGGAGGGGGGTTCTCTCTCTGCCCCCGACAGCCCCGAGCTGGGTCGGTCCCTCAGACCTGGCCAGGGGCAGCCCATCCCCCGGCGCCCTTCCCCGGGGCATCCAAGGGCAGGCTCGGCGCCAGCCCCACCCCGCTCGCCACTGCCCGACCATCGTCCTCCCTCGGGGGGCCTGGGCAGGACAGGGACCCGGCTGTGGGAGGCCTCCAGATCTCAGGCCTGGCACACCGTTTACCAGGCTGCTTCCTCCTCTGACGGGGGCCCAGCACACGCCCCAGGAGACTTGGCAGCCGCCCCCAGGGCTCTAGCCTCTGGAACTCGTCCCCTTGGAAGGGGCCTGGCCCAGGTGCCAGGTTCGGCTGGTCGGCCAGCCTCCTTTGGAGAAAGCAGGCAAGCCGAGCCAGGCTTGCAGTGGCCCTGGCGTGACACCTGCCACCTCAGGCAGAGGGCCTCCCGCGTGCCCTCCATGGCGGGTTTCTCCCCGGAGCCGTGGCCTGGGCACTAGGAAGGCCGGGCCTCCCCGACTCCCGGGAGGAGGGGCTAGCCCAGTTGCGCCCTGGCCCCCAAACCCTCTGGTGCCATCTGCCTGTCTCGGCACTTCTGACTCCACAGAGCCTTTCCTACATCTGGGCTGCCTGCCGTGGCAAAGTGCAGGCGTGGGGTGAGGCCATGGCTTTGTCTTTCCAGGAAAAAATGAGCCCCTGGCCGAAGCAGCAGGCCCAGGCAGAGCCTTGAGCTTGAAGCCCAGTAGGTCTGTGGCCCTCAGGGCCAGAGCCATGCTTTCAAGGCAGGGAAGCGGCCTGCAAGCTGAGTGGGAGTGGGGGAGGGGAGGGAGACAGCTGAAGCCCAGTCCAGAAGGGCGGCGATGGAAGAGCTGCAGCTGGGTCAGAGCCTGGAGGGAGGGCGGGGCCTTCACTGAGGACCCCCCCACCACCGAGCCCAGCCCTAGGCCCCGGCGGTCGCGCATGCGCCCTTGGCCTGTGCGGTGTGTGGGGGGTTGAACCCAAGCCCGCAGGGCTCCCGGAGCGGCCAGAGAAAGAAGGGCCCATGGAGAGGTAGGCGAGGTGGGCAGGGGGCGCCACCTTACTCTCCTCAGCTCCCTGAGGGAGAGAGACAGAGACAGAGACAGAGAGAGAGATCCCTGACCTCTGAGTCTCTGCCTCCACCGCTGGCTGGTGCCAACTCACGCGCCATCCCACTTCCAGCCATCACCCCCACGCCTGCCCCGGGGCCAGCCCCACCACAGAGAGGCCGGTTGGTTCCTGCTCACCTCTGTGCCGTCCCTTCCCGACCTGACCCCAGTGCAGGGGATAAGCTTCAGACAAGTCTTTCCATGTCCCTCTGCATGACAATAGACTTCCTCCCCTCTCCCATTCCACAGGCCCACCCACCCGGGACATCCACCTTTGTCATTAGCTCAGGAGAGGATGCAAGATGAGAATCTCTGCTATTGTGTGGGGAGACTCAGTTTCCCGGGCTTCCCCCATGGACACATGTTCTTCAGCTGGGTCTGATTTTCTCCAGACAAGCTGTCTTGGGAAGGATTTGGCCAGCCCTAAGAACCTGAAGGGAAAGGGCGGAGGGGGGTTCTCTCTCTGCCCCCGACAGCCCCGAGCTGGGTCGGTCCCTCAGACCTGGCCAGGGGCAGCCCATCCCCCGGCGCCCTTCCCCGGGGCATCCAAGGGCAGGCTCGGCGCCAGCCCCTCCCCGCTCGCCACTGCCCGACCATCGTCCTCCCTCGGGGGGCCTGGGCAGGACAGGGACCCGGCTGTGGTAGGCCTCCAGATCTCAGGCCTGGCACACCGTTTACCAGGCTGCTTCCTCCTCTGACGGGGGCCCAGCACACGCCCCAGGAGACTTGGCAGCCGCCCCCAGGGCTCTAGCCTCTGGAACTCGTCCCCTTGGAAGGGGCCTGGCCCCGGTGCCAGGTTCGGCTGGTCGGCCAGCCTCCTTTGGAGAAAGCAGGCAAGCCGAGCCAGGCTTGCAGTGGCCCTGGCGTGACACCTGCCACCTCAGGCAGAGGGCCTCCCGCGTGCCCTCCATGGCGGGTTTCTCCCCGGAGCCGTGGCCTGGGCACTAGGAAGGCCGGGCCTCCCCGACTCCCGGGAGGAGGGGCTAGCCCAGTTGCGCCCTGGCCCCCAAACCCTCTGGTGCCATCTGCCTGTCTCGGCACTTCTGACTCCACAGAGCCTTTCCTACATCTGGGCTGCCTGCCGTGGCAAAGTGCAGGCGTGGGGTGAGGCCATGGCTTTGTCTTTCCAGGAAAAAATGAGCCCCTGGCCGAAGCAGCAGGCCCAGGCAGAGCCTTGAGCTTGAAGCCCAGTAGGTCTGTGGCCCTCAGGGCCAGAGCCATGCTTTCAAGGCAGGGAAGCGGCCTGCAAGCTGAGTGGGAGTGGGGGAGGGGAGGGAGACAGCTGAAGCCGAGTCCAGAAGGGCGGCGATGGAAGAGCTGCAGCTGGGTCAGAGCCTGGAGGGAGGGCGGGGCCTTCACTGAGGACCCCCCCCCCCCCGAGGCCAGCCCTAGGCCCCGGCGGTCGCGCATGTGCCCTTGGCCTGTGCGGTGTGTGGGGGGTTGAACCCAAGCCCGCAGGGCTCCCGGAGCGGCCAGAGAAAGAAGGGCCCATGGAGAGGTAGGCGAGGTGGGCAGGGGGCGCCACCTTACTCTCCTCAGCTCCCTGAGGGAGAGAGACAGAGACAGAGACAGAGAGAGAGATCCCTGACCTCTGAGTCTCTGCCTCCACCGCTGGCTGGTGCCAACTCACGCGCCATCCCACTTCCAGCCATCACCCCCACGCCTGCCCCGGGGCCAGCCCCACCACAGAGAGGCCGGTTGGTTCCTGCTCACCTCTGTGCCGTCCCTTCCCGACCTGACCCCAGTGCAGGGGATAAGCTTCAGACAAGTCTTTCCATGTCCCTCTGCATGACAATAGACTTCCTCCCCTCTCCCATTCCACAGGCCCACCCACCCGGGACATCCACCTTTGTCATTAGCTCAGGAGAGGATGCAAGATGAGAATCTCTGCTATTGTGTGGGGAGACTCAGTTTCCCGGGTTTCCCCCATGGACACATGTTCTTCAGCTGGGTCTGATTTTCTCCAGACAAGCTGTCTTGGGAAGGATTTGGCCAGCCCTAAGAACCTGAAGGGAAAGGGCGGAGGGGGGTTCTCTCTCTGCCCCCGACAGCCCCGAGCTGGGTCGGTCCCTCAGACCTGGCCAGGGGCAGCCCATCCCCCGGCGCCCTTCCCCGGGGCATCCAAGGGCAGGCTCGGCGCCAGCCCCACCCCGCTCGCCACTGCCCGACCATCGTCCTCCCTCGGGGGGCCTGGGCAGGACAGGGACCCGGCTGTGGGAGGCCTCCAGATCTCAGGCCTGGCACACCGTTTACCAGGCTGCTTCCTCCTCTGACGGGGGCCCAGCACACGCCCCAGGAGACTTGGCAGCCGCCCCCAGGGCTCTAGCCTCTGGAACTCGTCCCCTTGGAAGGGGCCTGGCCCAGGTGCCAGGTTCGGCTGGTCGGCCAGCCTCCTTTGGAGAAAGCAGGCAAGCCGAGCCAGGCTTGCAGTGGCCCTGGCGTGACACCTGCCACCTCAGGCAGAGGGCCTCCCGCGTGCCCTCCATGGCGGGTTTCTCCCCGGAGCCGTGGCCTGGGCACTAGGAAGGCCGGGCCTCCCCGACTCCCGGGAGGAGGGGCTAGCCCAGTTGCGCCCTGGCCCCCAAACCCTCTGGTGCCATCTGCCTGTCTCGGCACTTCTGACTCCACAGAGCCTTTCCTACATCTGGGCTGCCTGCCGTGGCAAAGTGCAGGCGTGGGGTGAGGCCATGGCTTTGTCTTTCCAGGAAAAAATGAGACCCTGGCCGAAGCAGCAGGCCCAGGCAGAGCCTTGAGCTTGAAGCCCAGTAGGTCTGTGGCCCTCAGGGCCAGAGCCATGCTTTCAAGGCAGGGAAGCGGCCTGCAAGCTGAGTGGGAGTGGGGGAGGGGAGGGAGACAGCTGAAGCCGAGTCCAGAAGGGCGGCGATGGAAGAGCTGCAGCTGGGTCAGAGCCTGGAGGGAGGGCGGGGCCTTCACTGAGGACCCCCCCACCCGAGGCCAGCCCTAGGCCCTGGCGGTCGGCATGCGCCCTTGGCCTGTGCGGTGTGTGGGGGGTTGAACCCAAGCCCGCAGGGCTCCCGGAGCGGCCAGAGAAAGAAGGGCCCATGGAGAGGTAGGCGAGGTGGGCAGGGGGCGCCACCTTACTCTCCTCAGCTCCCTGAGGGAGAGAGACAGAGACAGAGACAGAGAGAGAGATCCCTGACCTCTGAGTCTCTGCCTCCACCGCTGGCTGGTGCCAACTCACGCGCCATCCCACTTCCAGCCATCACCCCCACGCCTGCCCCGGGGCCAGCCCCACCACAGAGAGGCCGGTTGGTTCCTGCTCACCTCTGTGCCGTCCCTTCCCGACCTGACCCCAGTGCAGGGGATAAGCTTCAGACAAGTCTTTCCATGTCCCTCTGCATAACAATAGACTTCCTCCCCTCTCCCATTCCACAGGCCCACCCACCCGGGACATCCACCTTTGTCATTAGCTCAGGAGAGGATGCAAGATGAGAATCTCTGCTATTGTGTGGGGAGACTCAGTTTCCCGGGCATCCCCCATGGACACATGTTCTTCAGCTGGGTCTGATTTTCTCCAGACAAGCTGTCTTGGGAAGGATTTGGCCAGCCCTAAGAACCTGAAGGGAAAGGGCGGAGGGGGGTTCTCTCTCTGCCCCCGACAGCCCCGAGCTGGGTCGGTCCCTCAGACCTGGCCAGGGGCAGCCCATCCCCCGGCGCCCTTCCCCGGGGCATCCAAGGGCAGGCTCGGCGCCAGCCCCACCCCGCTCGCCACTGCCCGACCATCGTCCTCCCTCGGGGGGCCTGGGCAGGACAGGGACCCGGCTGTGGGAGGCCTCCAGATCTCAGGCCTGGCACACCGTTTACCAGGCTGCTTCCTCCTCTGACGGGGGCCCAGCACACGCCCCAGGAGACTTGGCAGCCGCCCCCAGGGCTCTAGCCTCTGGAACTCGTCCCCTTGGAAGGGGCCTGGCCCAGGTGCCAGGTTCGGCTGGTCGGCCAGCCTCCTTTGGAGAAAGCAGGCAAGCCGAGCCAGGCTTGCAGTGGCCCTGGCGTGACACCTGCCACCTCAGGCAGAGGGCCTCCCGCGTGCCCTCCATGGCGGGTTTCTCCCCGGAGCCGTGGCCTGGGCACTAGGAAGGCCGGGCCTCCCCGACTCCCGGGAGGAGGGGCTAGCCCAGTTGCGCCCTGGCCCCCAAACCCTCTGGTGCCATCTGCCTGTCTCGGCACTTCTGACTCCACAGAGCCTTTCCTACATCTGGGCTGCCTGCCGTGGCAAAGTGCAGGCGTGGGGTGAGGCCATGGCTTTGTCTTTCCAGGAAAAAATGAGCCCCTGGCCGAAGCAGCAGGCCCAGGCAGAGCCTTGAGCTTGAAGCCCAGTAGGTCTGTGGCCCTCAGGGCCAGAGCCATGCTTTCAAGTCAGGGAAGCGGCCTGCAAGGTGAGTGGGAGTGGGGGAGGGGAGGGAGACAGCTGAAGCCGAGTCCAGAAGGGCGGCGATGGAAGAGCTGCAGCTGGGTCAGAGCCTGGAGGGAGGGCGGGGCCTTCACTGAGGACCCCCCCACCACCGAGCCCAGCCCTAGGCCCCGGCGGTCGCGCATGCGCCCTTGGCCTGTGCGGTGTGTGGGGGGTTGAACCCAAGCCCGCAGGGCTCCCGGAGCGGCCAGAGAAAGAAGGGCCCATGGAGAGGTAGGCGAGGTGGGCAGGGGGCGCCACCTTACTCTCCTCAGCTCCCTGAGGGAGAGAGACAGAGACAGAGAGAGAGATCCCTGACCTCTGAGTCTCTGCCTCCACCGCTGGCTGGTGCCAACTCACGCGCCATCCCACTTCCAGCCATCACCCCCACGCCTGCCCCGGGGCCAGCCCCACCACAGAGAGGCCGGTTGGTTCCTGCTCACCTCTGTGCCGTCCCTTCCCGACCTGACCCCAGTGCAGGGGATAAGCTTCAGACAAGTCTTTCCATGTCCCTCTGCATGACAATAGACTTCCTCCCCTCTCCCATTCCACAGGCCCACCCACCCGGGACATCCACCTTTGTCATTAGCTCAGGAGAGGATGCAAGATGAGAATCTCTGCTATTGTGTGGGGAGACTCAGTTTCCCGGGCTTCCCCCATGGACACATGTTCTTCAGCTGGGTCTGATTTTCTCCAGACAAGCTGTCTTGGGAAGGATTTGGCCAGCCCTAAGAACCTGAAGGGAAAGGGCGGAGGGGGGTTCTCTCTCTGCCCCCGACAGCCCCGAGCTGGGTCGGTCCCTCAGACCTGGCCAGGGGCAGCCCATCCCCCGGCGCCCTTCCCCGGGGCATCCAAGGGCAGGCTCGGCGCCAGCCCCACCCCGCTCGCCACTGCCCGACCATCGTCCTCCCTCGGGGGGCCTGGGCAGGACAGGGACCCGGCTGTGGGAGGCCTCCAGATCTCAGGCCTGGCACACCGTTTACCAGGCTGCTTCCTCCTCTGACGGGGGCCCAGCACACGCCCCAGGAGACTTGGCAGCCGCCCCCAGGGCTCTAGCCTCTGGAACTCGTCCCCTTGGAAGGGGCCTGGCCCAGGTGCCAGGTTCGGCTGGTCGGCCAGCCTCCTTTGGAGAAAGCAGGCAAGCCGAGCCAGGCTTGCAGTGGCCCTGGCGTGACACCTGCCACCTCAGGCAGAGGGCCTCCCGCGTGCCCTCCATGGCGGGTTTCTCCCCGGAGCCGTGGCCTGGGCACTAGGAAGGCCGGGCCTCCCCGACTCCCGGGAGGAGGGGCTAGCCCAGTTGCGCCCTGGCCCCCAAACCCTCTGGTGCCATCTGCCTGTCTCGGCACTTCTGACTCCACAGAGCCTTTCCTACATCTGGGCTGCCTGCCGTGGCAAAGTGCAGGCGTGGGGTGAGGCCATGGCTTTGTCTTTCCAGGAAAAAATG
The DNA here is from genome assembly GCF_020826845.1 of Diceros bicornis minor. Lineage (NCBI taxonomy): Eukaryota > Metazoa > Chordata > Mammalia > Perissodactyla > Rhinocerotidae > Diceros > Diceros bicornis. Next base: position 38,608 of record NW_026691765.1, read on the forward strand.
AGCCCCTGGCCGAAGCAGCAGGCCCAGGCAGAGCCTTGAGCTTGAAGCCCAGTAGGTCTGTGGCCCTCAGGGCCAGAGCCATGCTTTCAAGGCAGGGAAGCGGCCTGCAAGCTGAGTGGGAGTGGGGGAGGGGAGGGAGACAGCTGAAGCCGAGTCCAGAAGGGCGGCGATGGAAGAGCTGCAGCTGGGTCAGAGCCTGGAGGGAGGGCGGGGCCTTCACTGAGGACCCCCCCCACCACCGAGCCCAGCCCTAGGCCCCGGCGGTCGCGCATGCGCCCTTGGCCTGTGCGGTGTGTGGGGGGTTGAACCCAAGCCCGCAGGGCTCCCGGAGCGGCCAGAGAAAGAAGGGCCCATGGAGAGGTAGGCGAGGTGGGCAGGGGGCGCCACCTTACTCTCCTCAGCTCCCTGAGGGAGAGAGACAGAGACAGAGAGAGAGATCCCTGACCTCTGAGTCTCTGCCTCCACCGCTGGCTGGTGCCAACTCACGCGCCATCCCACTTCCAGCCATCACCCCCACGCCTGCCCCGGGGCCAGCCCCACCACAGAGAGGCCGGTTGGTTCCTGCTCACCTCTGTGCCGTCCCTTCCCGACCTGACCCCAGTGCAGGGGATAAGCTTCAGACAAGTCTTTCCATGTCCCTCTGCATGACAATAGACTTCCTCCCCTCTCCCATTCCACAGGCCCACCCACCCGGGACATCCACCTTTGTCATTAGCTCAGGAGAGGATGCAAGATGAGAATCTCTGCTATTGTGTGGGGAGACTCAGTTTCCCGGGCTTCCCCCATGGACACATGTTCTTCAGCTGGGTCTGATTTTCTCCAGACAAGCTGTCTTGGGAAGGATTTGGCCAGCCCTAAGAACCTGAAGGGAAAGGGCGGAGGGGGGTTCTCTCTCTGCCCCCGACAGCCCCGAGCTGGGTCGGTCCCTCAGACCTGGCCAGGGGCAGCCCATCCCCCGGCGCCCTTCCCCGGGGCATCCAAGGGCAGGCTCGGCGCCAGCCCCACCCCGCTCGCCACTGCCCGACCATCGTCCTCCCTCGGGGGGCCTGGGCAGGACAGGGACCCGGCTGTGGGAGGCCTCCAGATCTCAGGCCTGGCACACCGTTTACCAGGCTGCTTCCTCCTCTGACGGGGGCCCAGCACACGCCCCAGGAGACTTGGCAGCCGCCCCCAGGGCTCTAGCCTCTGGAACTCGTCCCCTTGGAAGGGGCCTGGCCCAGGTGCCAGGTTCGGCTGGTCGGCCAGCCTCCTTTGGAGAAAGCAGGCAAGCCGAGCCAGGCTTGCAGTGGCCCTGGCGTGACACCTGCCACCTCAGGCAGAGGGCCTCCCGCGTGCCCTCCATGGCGGGTTTCTCCCCGGAGCCGTGGCCTGGGCACTAGGAAGGCCGGGCCTCCCCGACTCCCGGGAGGAGGGGCTAGCCCAGTTGCGCCCTGGCCCCCAAACCCTCTGGTGCCATCTGCCTGTCTCGGCACTTCTGACTCCACAGAGCCTTTCCTACATCTGGGCTGCCTGCCGTGGCAAAGTGCAGGCGTGGGGTGAGGCCATGGCTTTGTCTTTCCAGGAAAAAATGAGCCCCTGGCCGAAGCAGCAGGCCCAGGCAGAGCCTTGAGCTTGAAGCCCAGTAGGTCTGTGGCCCTCAGGGCCAGAGCCATGCTTTCAAGGCAGGGAAGCGGCCTGCAAGCTGAGTGGGAGTGGGGGAGGGGAGGGAGACAGCTGAAGCCGAGTCCAGAAGGGCGGCGATGGAAGAGCTGCAGCTGGGTCAGAGCCTGGAGGGAGGGCGGGGCCTTCACTGAGGACCCCCCCACCACCGAGCCCAGCCCTAGGCCCCGGCGGTCGCGCATGCGCCCTTGGCCTGTGCGGTGTGTGGGGGGTTGAACCCAAGCCCGCAGGGCTCCCGGAGCGGCCAGAGAAAGAAGGGCCCATGGAGAGGTAGGCGAGGTGGGCAGGGGGCGCCACCTTACTCTCCTCAGCTCCCTGAGGGAGAGAGACAGAGACAGAGAGAGAGATCCCTGACCTCTGAGTCTCTGCCTCCACCGCTGGCTGGTGCCAACTCACGCGCCATCCCACTTCCAGCCATCACCCCCACGCCTGCCCCGGGGCCAGCCCCACCACAGAGAGGCCGGTTGGTTCCTGCTCACCTCTGTGCCGTCCCTTCCCGACCTGACCCCAGTGCAGGGGATAAGCTTCAGACAAGTCTTTCCATGTCCCTCTGCATGACAATAGACTTCCTCCCCTCTCCCATTCCACAGGCCCACCCACCCGGGACATCCACCTTTGTCATTAGCTCAGGAGAGGATGCAAGATGAGAATCTCTGCTATTGTGTGGGGAGACTCAGTTTCCCGGGCTTCCCCCATGGACACATGTTCTTCAGCTGGGTCTGATTTTCTCCAGACAAGCTGTCTTGGGAAGGATTTGGCCAGCCCTAAGAACCTGAAGGGAAAGGGCGGAGGGGGGTTCTCTCTCTGCCCCCGACAGCCCCGAGCTGGGTCGGTCCCTCAGACCTGGCCAGGGGCAGCCCATCCCCCGGCGCCCTTCCCCGGGGCATCCAAGGGCAGGCTCGGCGCCAGCCCCACCCCGCTCGCCACTGCCCGACCATCGTCCTCCCTCGGGGGGCCTGGGCAGGACAGGGACCCGGCTGTGGGAGGCCTCCAGATCTCAGCCTGGCACACCGTTTACCAGGCTGCTTCCTCCTCTGACGGGGGCCCAGCACACCGCCCCAGGAGACTTGGCAGCCGCCCCCAGGGCTCTAGCCTCTGGAACTCGTCCCCTTGGAAGGGGCCTGGCCCAGGTGCCAGGTTCGGCTGGTCGGCCAGCCTCCTTTGGAGGAAAGCAGGCAAGCCGAGCCAGGCTTGCAGTGGGCCCTGGCGTGACACCTGCCACCTCAGGCAGAGGGCCTCCCGCGTGCCCTCCATGGCGGGTTTCTCCCCGGAGCCGTGGCCTGGGCACTAGGAAGGCCGGGCCTCCCCGACTCCCGGGAGGAGGGGCTAGCCCAGTTGCGCCCCTGGCCCCCCAAACCCTCTGGTGGCCATCTGCCTGTCTCCGGCACTTCTGACTCCACAGAGCCTTTCCTACATCTGGGCTGCCTGCCGTGGCAAAGTGCAGGCGTGGGGTGAGGCCATGGCTTTGTCTTTTTCCAGGAAAAAAATGAGCCCCAGGCCGAAGCAGCAGGCCCAGGCAGAGCCTTGAGCTTGAAGCCCAGTAGGTCTGTGGCCCTCAGGGCCAGAGCCATGCTTTCAAGGCAGGGAAGCGGCCTGCAAGCTGAGTGGGAGTGGGGGAGGGGAGGGAGACAGCTGAAGCCGAGTCCAGAAGGGCGGCGATGGAAGAGCTGCAGCTGGGTCAGAGCCTGGAGGGAGGGCGGGGCCTTCACTGAGGACCCCCCCACCACCGAGCCCAGCCCTAGGCCCCGGCGGTCGCGCATGCGCCCTTGGCCTGTGCGGTGTGTGGGGGGTTGAACCCAAGCCCGCAGGGCTCCCGGAGCGGCCAGAGAAAGAAGGGCCCATGGAGAGGTAGGCGAGGTGGGCAGGGGGCGCCACCTTACTCTCCTCAGCTCCCTGAGGGGAGAGAGACAGAGACAGAGAGAGAGATCCTGACCTCTGAGTCTCTGCCTCCACCGCTGGCTGGTGCCAACTCACGCGCCATCCACTTCCAGCCAATCACCCCCACGCCTGCCCCGGGGCCAGCCCCACCACAGAGAGGCCGGTTGGTTCCTGCTCACCTCTGTGCCGTCCCTTCCCGACCTGACCCCAGTGCAGGGGATAAGCCTTCAGACAAGTCTTTCCATGTCCCTCTGCATGACAATAGACTTCCTCCCCTCTCCCATTCCACAGGCCCACCCACCCGGGACATCCACCTTTGTCATTAGCTCAGGAGAGGATGCAAGATGAGAATCTCTGCTATTGTGTGGGGAGACTCAGTTTCCCGGGCTTCCCCCATGGACACATGTCTTCAGCTGGTCTGATTTTCTCCAGACAAGCTGTCTTGGGAAGGATTTGGCCAGCCCTAAGAACCTGAAGGGAAAGGGCGGAGGGGGGTTTCTCTCTCTGCCCCCGACAGCCCCGAGCTGGGTCGGTCCCTCAGACCTGGCAGGGGCAGCCCATCCCCCGGCGCCCTTCCCCGGGGCATCCAAGGGCAGGCTCGGCGCCAGCCCACCCCGCTCGCCACTGCCCGACCCATCGTCCTCCCCTCGGGGGGCCTGGGCAGGACAGGGACCCGGCTGTGGGAGGGCCTCCAGATCTCAGGCCTGGCACACCGTTTACCAGGCTGCTTCCTCCTCTGACGGGGGGCCCAGCACACGCCCCAGGAGACTTGGCAGCCGCCCCCAGGGCTCTAGCCTCTGGAACTCGTCCCCTTGGAGGGGCCTGGCCCCGGTGCCAGGTTCGGCTGGTCGGCCAGCCTCCTTTGGGAGAAAGCAGGCAAGCCGAGCCAGGCTTGCAGTGGCCCTGGCGTGACACCTGCCACCTCAGGCCGAGGGCCTCCCCCGTGCCCTCCATGGCGGGTTTCTCCCCGGAGCCGTGGCCTGGGCACTAGGAAGGCCGGGCCTCCCCGACTCCCGGGAGGAGGGGGCTAGCCCAGTTGCGCCCTGGCCCCCAAACCCTCTGGTGCCATCTGCCTGTCTCCGGCACTTCTGACTCCACAGAGCCTTTCCTACATCTGGGCTGCCTGCCGTGGCAAAGTGCAGGCGTGGGGTGAGGCCATGGCTTTGTCTTTCCAGGAAAAATGAGCCCCTGGCCGAAGCAGCAGGCCAGGCAGAGCCTTGAGCTTGAAGCCCAGTAGGTCTGTGGCCCTCAGGGCCAGAGCCATGCTTTCAAGGCAGGGAAGCGGCCTGCAAGCTGAGTGGGAGTGGGGGAGGGGAGGGAGACAGCTGAAGCCGAGTCCAGAAGGCAGCGATGGAAGAGCTGCAGCTGGGTCAAGAGCCTGGAGGGAGGGCTGGGCCTTCACTGAGGACCCCCCTACCCGAGGCCAGCCCTAGGCCCCGGCGGTCGCGCATGTGCCCTTGGCCTGTGCGGTGTGTGGGGGTTGAACCCCAAGCCCGCAGGGCTCCCGGAGCGGCCAGAGAAAGAGGGCCCCATGGAGAGGTAGGCGAGGTGGGCAGGGGGCGCCACCTTACTCTCCTCAGCTCCCTGAGGGAGAGAGACAGAGACAGAGGACAGAGAGAGAGATCCCTGACCTCTGAGTCTCTGCCTCCACCGCTGGCTGGTGCCAACTCACGCGCCATCCCACTTCCAGCCATCACCCCCACGCCTGCCCCGGGGCCAGCCCCACCACAGAGAGGCGGTTGGTTCCTGCTCACCTCTGTGCCGTCCCTTCCCGACCTGACCCCAGTGCAGGGGATAAGCTTCAGACAAGTCTTTCCATGTCCCCTCTGCATGACAATAGACTTCCTCCCCCTCTCCCATTCCACAGGGCCCACCCACCCGGGACATCCACCTTTGTCATTAGCTCAGGAGAGGATGCAAGATGAGAATCTCTGCTATTGTTGTGGGGAGACTCAGTTTCCCGGGTTTCCCCCATGGACACATGTTCTTCAGCTGGGTCTGATTTTCTCCAGACAAGCTGTCTTGGGAAGGATTTGGCCAGCCCTAAGAACCTGAAGGGAAAGGGCGGAGGGGGGTTCTCTCTCTGCCCCCGACAGCCCCGAGCGGGTCGGTCCCTCAGACCTGGCCAGGGGCAGCCCATCCCCCGGCGGCCCTTCCCCGGGGCATCCAAGGGCAGGCTCGGCGCCAGCCCCACCCCGCTCGCCACTGCCCGACCATCGTCCTCCCTCGGGGGGCCTGGGCAGGACAGGGACCCGGCTGTGGGAGGCCTCCAGATCTCAGGCCTGGCACACCGGTTTACCCAGGCTGCTTCCTCCTCTGACGGGGGCCCAGCACACGCCCCAGGAGACTTGGCCAGCCGCCCCCAGGGCTCTAGCCTCTGGACACTCGTCCCCTTGGAAGGGGCCTGGCCAGTGCCAGGTTCGGCTGGTCGGCCAGCCTCCTTTGGAGAAAGCAGGCAAGCCGAGCCAGGCTTGCAGTGGCCCTGGCGTGACACCTGCCACCTCAGGCAGAGGGCCTCCCGCGTGCCCTCCATGGCGGGTTTCTCCCCGGAGCCGTGGCCTGGGCACTAGGGAAGGCCGGGCCTCCCCGACTCCCGGGAGGAGGGGCCTAGCCAGTTGCGCCCTGGCCCCCAAACCCTCTGGTGCCATCTGCCTGTCTCGGCACTTCTGACTCCACAGAGCCTTTCCTACATCTGGGCTGCCTGCCGTGGCAAGTGCAGGCGTGGGGTGAGGCCATGGCTTTGTCTTTCCAGGAAAAAATGAGCCCCTGGCCGAAGCAGCAGGCCCAGGCAGAGCCTTGAGCTTGAAGCCCAGTAGGTCTGTGGCCCTCAGGGCCAGAGCCATGCTTTCAAGGCAGGGAAGCGGCCTGCAAGCTGAGTGGGAGTGGGGAGGGGAGGCAAGCAGCTGAAGCCGAGTCCAGAAGGGCGGCGATGAAGAGCTGCAGCTGGGTCAGAGCCTGGAGGGAGGGCGGGGCCTTCACTGAGGACCCCCCCACCCCCGAGCCCAGCCCTAGGCCCCGGCGGTCGCGCATGCGCCCTTGGCGCTGTGCGGTGTGTGGGGGGTTGAACCCAAGCCCGCAGGGCTCCCGGAGCGGCCAGAGAAAGAAGGGCCCATGGAGAGGTAGGCGAGGTGGGCAGGGGGCGCCACCTTACTCTCCTCAGCTCCCTGAGGGAGAGAGACAGAGACAGAGCAGAGAGAGAGATCCCTGACCTCTGAGTCTCTGCCTCCACCGCTGGCTGGTGCCAACTCACGCCATCCCACTTCCAGCCATCACCCCCACGCCTGCCCCGGGGCCAGCCCCACCACAGAGAGGCCGGTTGGTTCCTGCTCACCTCTGTGCCGTCCCTTCCCGACCTGACCCCAGTGCAGGGGATAAGCTTCAGACAAGTCTTTCCATGTCCCTCTGCATGACAATAGACTTCCTCCCCTCTCCCATTCCACAGGCCCACCCACCCGGGACATCCACCTTTGTCATTAGCTCAGGAGAGGATGCAAGATGAGAATCTCTGCTATTGTGTGGGGAGACTCAGTTTCCCGGGCATCCCCCATTGGCACATGTTCTTCAGCTGGGTCTGATTTTCTCCAGACAAGCTGTCTTGGGAAGGATTTGGCCAGCCCTAAGAACCTGAAGGGAAAGGGCGGAGGGGGGTTCTCTCTCTGCCCCCGACAGCCCCGAGCTGGGTCGGTCCCTCAGACCTGGCAGGGGCAGCCCATCCCCCGGCGCCCTTCCCCGGGGCATCCAAGGGCAGGCTCCTGGCGCCAGCCCCACCCCGCTCCGCCACTGCCCGACCATCGTCCTCCCTCGGGGGGCCTGGGCAGGACAGGGACCCGGCTGTGGGAGGCCTCCAGATCTCAGGCCTGGCACACCGTTTACCAGGCTGCTTCCTCCTCTGACGGGGGCCCAGCACACGCCCCAGGAGACTTGGCAGCCGCCCCCAGGGCTCTAGCCTCTGGAACTCGTCCCCTTGGAAGGGGCCTGGCCCAGGTGCCAGGGTTCGGCTGGTCCGGCCAGCCTCCTTTGGAGAAAGCAGGCAAGCCGAGCCAGGCTTGCAGTGGCCCTGGCGTGACACCTGCCACCTCAGGCAGAGGGCCTCCCGCGTGCCCTCCATGGCGGGTTTCTCCCCGGAGCCGTGGCCTGGGCACTAGGAAGGCCGGGCCTCCCCGACTCCCGGGAGGAGGGGCTAGCCCAGTTGCGCCCTGGCCCCCAAACCCTCTGGTGCCATCTGCCTGTCTCGGCACTTCTGACTCCACAGAGCCTTTCCTACATCTGGGCTGCCTGCCGTGGCAAAGTGCAGGCGTGGGGTGAGGCCATGGCTTTGTCTTTCCAGGAAAAAATGAGCCCCTGGCCGAAGCAGCAGGCCCAGGCAGAGCCTTGAGCTTGAAGCCCAGTAGGTCTGTGGCCTCAGGGCCAGAGCCATGCTTTCAAAGGCAGGGAAGCGGCCTGCAAGCTGAGTGGGAGTGGAGAGGGGAGGGAGACAGCTGAAGCCGAGTCCAGAAGGGCGGCGATGGAAGAGCTGCAGCTGGGTCAGAGCCTGGAGGGAGGGCGGGGCCTTCACTGAGGACCCCCCCACCCCCGAGCCCAGCCCTAGGCCCCGGCGGTCGCGCATGCCGCCCTTGGCCTGTGCGGTGTGTGGGGGGTTGAACCAAGCCCGCAGGCTTCCCGGAGCGGCCAGAGAAAGAAGGGCCCATGGAGAGGTAGGCGAGGTGGGCAGGGGGCGCCACCTTACTCTCCTCAGCTCCCTGAGGGAGAGAGACAGAGACAGAGAGAGAGATCCCTGACCTCTGAGTCTCTGCCTCCACCGCTGGCTGGTGCCAACTCACGCCGCCATCCCACTTCCAGCCATCACCCCCACGCCTGCCCCCGGGGCCAGCCCCACCACAGAGAGGCCGGTTGGTTCCTGCTCACATCTGTGCTGTCCCTTCCCGACCTGACCCCAGTGCAGGGGATAAGCTTCAGACAAGTCTTTCCATGTCCCTCTGCATGACAATAGACTTCCTCCCCTCTCCCATTCCACAGGCCCCACCCACCCGGGACATCCACCTTTGTCATTAGCTCAGGAGAGGATGCAAGATGAGAATCTCTGCTATTGTGTGGGAGGACTCAGTTTCCCGGGCTTCCCCCATGGACACATGTTCTTCAGCTGGGTCTGATTTTCTCCAGACAAGCTGTCTTGGGAAGGATTTGGCCAGCCCCTAAGAACCTGAAGGGAAAGGGCGGAGGGGGGGTTTC
>NW_026691766.1:0-17500 GCF_020826845.1 Diceros bicornis minor
AAAGGCGAGGAGCGTGTTGGGGGTGGGTAGTGGCCTGGGACTTCAGAGGCAGGAGGACCATTCTTTTCGGGGTCAGCTGTAGAGAATGTGGTCAGGGAGAGTTAGAGTTTTGGGATAAAAGGGGCTTGGTGCCCCTCCCATTGTAACATCTATTTTACATGATCATTACAGCCATCATGATAGAAGATCTGTTCCAGGAAGGAGCCACCATGTCGAATTCTTTAGGCAGTTAGTGGGGGAGGTCAAATGTCCCTCAGAGAAAACAATCAAGGTAAAGAGATATATTTCAGGGTGGCCAAATCTTGATCTCCCACAGTCCCGCCTCTGAAACTAAAAGTTTCACAGTCCTTTTGAAACTTACAGAAGTTTCATAGTCCAGAAGCTGAGTTGGTAGATTGTTTCATCTCACTGAACACGTTTCTTAGTCCTGATAATAGGTCGGTTCAATTAAGTTCATTTCAGAAGGTGGTGATGCAGGTGGGCTCTCAAGGTGACGCCTATATTGTGGAAGCAAGCAATCAAGTATTTAATAGAAGCATTTCTATGGAAACAAAAGAGAAACAGGTTAATGGTTGGAGCCGATTGGAAACGTGTTTTTGAGTTCAGAGGACAGCCAGTGAAGAAGCATTTTAGATGTCAGCGTCAAGTATCTTTTGCAGTTTAAAATGTCTCTGATGGTGTCGTCAGGTCATCTCTTAAGTTTATGTCAAGTCCAGTCCATCGGCTTCAGTTTGTAAGTCTTCAGGAAAAAGGGCAGTTTAGTTTTCAGCGATTTCCAATGAAAATGATGGAAAAAAATCAAAAACGTTAGTTTGGACATCTGTCGCCAGATGTTTCAGGAGACTAGAAGAAATCAGGATCCAGTCCAGTCAACAGATATAAGACAAAAACCTCAAAAGACAACAAAACTAGGATCTAATATCCGCAAATTTATACTGAAATAGTTTTTACCGAAATATAATTTTTCTCTCCAAAATCACCCTCATTTTTATTAAGATAGCAAAATTAATACTAGTTTGCAAATAAGTCTAGTTCCAATAGAGTTGGCCCAATTATTTACATAAGTACAGCAAGAATAGCAGTTGATCACATAGGCTCTTTTAAATCTGCTTTGCTGGAACTTTTGATAAGGAATCTCACATTGAACTTTAAAGGTCTCTCGAGGCCAGGAAAGCAAAGCCAAGGATTTTGTCATCAGACTTTGTCTGCAATACCCATAGATTTGGGTGAATTCCTCTCTTCTGAGGTTCCCCCCAAATATTTCGAGGTTCCTTGTACCTGACAGATAAGTGACATTCTTGACTTATCCTGGTAAGTGCTGCTTGGAACATAAGGTACCAGGCCAATATTTCCATGTGGCTTTATTCCATAAAGTCAAATCTTCATTCCTCAGAAGCTGCAGGGTGATATCGCAAATATGATGTTCCAGTTACAACCTTGGTAACATAACCAGTGTTTCCAATTGTGTCCTGTGATAAGGAGAACAGATTCTTATTGAACTTATGCAAGTAACTATATTGCCATGAAAACAACAATACTCACTCACTAAGAGTTTCCAAATTTGAGGGATCAGATAGAGAGAAAAAGATAAATATTTCAATTTTACTGACAAAAATATCATTTACCAAATTGCTATAAATCATAGCTAGCTCAGGAGAAAAGAGAAAAAGTTTTCCTTAATCTGAAAAAACAAAACATTGAAAATTCAGCAACACTTCAAATGAAAAATCATAGAAATTATAATTATCCTTATCAGTTGATTCAGTCCTGTGTAATCCATTCTTGATCCCAACCTTTTTGTTAGCAGCTTCATGAAGTCGGTTTCTCCATCAGATTTCTGTAATTTCTTACCACGTTCATTTTCGTGATCAGAAAGTTTGTCAGAAACCTGTATTCCAGTGTAAATATCAGAGTCCTTTCCATGAATTTTTCTGAAGTTGAAACATATTTTGCAAAAGCATTAGAGCAAAGAAATAAGTCTCTAAGCAACAAGACCTCAAAATGGCAATTGACAAAGAAATTTGGTTAATTTTGTGACATACAACACTTTAAAATAATAATAACCAGAATTATGACTGATAATCAGGACAGATCAGCATTTCAGTAACGTTATACAATTTTAAAACACCTATATGAATAACATTTACCCACATAATAGCACCTGAGCAGGCTTATCGTCACTTGTCTGACAATGCTTTCCATGTAATTTAACATACTGAATAAGCCTAATAAGTTTAGTATCTTCCTCCTTATAGGAAGAGAGCAAATGTCTTTGAGAAGTTCCAGGGCCCTTTGAAAATCTCAAAGTAAAAAAAAAAAAAAGGTAAAGAGATATATTTCAGGGTGGCCAAATCTTGATCTCCCACACCCACATAGAGCAACTGGAGGGATGTGCAACTGTGACATACAACCATCTACTGGTGCTCTGGGGAAAAAGAAGAGGAGAATTGGCAATAGATGTTAGCTCAGAGCCGGTCTTCCTCAGCAAAGAGAGGAGGGATTAGCGTGGATGTTAGCTCAGGGCTGATCTTCCTCACACACACACACACACACACACACACACACACACACACACGCACACACACGCACACACAGACACACACACAAATCCAGCCGGTCTCCTTCTACCTCATCCACTTGAGAAGAGTCGCTCTCCTCTAAAGACCTTATCCTCAATGACTTACTGCTGCCTCCCTTTCCCTGGCACAATTCTCTCCCTGGATGTGCCCCATCTTAGACTCGCACAGCACTTGCAGGTCCAGTTCCTTCCCCAGGTTTGGGAAGTTCTCAGCAATCATTTCTTTGAAGAAGCTCTCTGCTCCTTTCTCCCTGTCTTCTCCTCCCTCTGGGAGATTATAAGCCTTATGTTACTTTTCCTAATCGAGCTGGATATTTCTCAAAGAATTTCGTGGTTTTTAAAAAATCTTAGTTCTCTCTCCTCCTCTACCTGGAGCATTTCTAGGCTTCTATCTTAGACCTCACTAATTCTCTCCTCCATAGGGTCTGCTCTTTTTTTTTTTTTTTTTTTAATGCCTTTAACCTTATTTTTTTAATCTCACTATTTGTGTCCTTCATATCTAGAGTTTCTGTTTGGTTTTTTCTATTAGAGCTCCAATCTCTTTGTTGAAGTATTCCTTCTGTTCGTTAATTTTATTCTTGAGCTCCTCGAACTGTCCTTCTGTCTGAGTTTTTATGTAACTCGTTGAGTTTCTCTATGACAGTTGTTTTCTCTGTGTGTGTGTTGTGTGTGTGTGTGTGTGTGTGTGTGTGTGAGGAAGATCGGCACTGAGCTGACATTCATGCCAATCCTCCTCTTTTTTTTGTTCTGAGGAAGACCGGCCCTGAGCTGACATCTGTTGCCAATCCTCCTCCTTTTTTTCCCCCCCTTTTTCTCCCCAAATCCCCAGGACGCAGTTGTGTGTCATAGTTGCACACCCTTCTAGTTGCTGTATGTGGGACGCCGCCTCAGCATGGCTGGACAGGCGATGCGTCGGTACGCGCCCGGACCCGAACCCGGGCCGCCGGTAGCGGAGCGCATGCACTTCACCGCTAAGCCACGGGGCCGCCCCCTAGGGCAGCTGTCTTGAGTTCTCTGTCAGATGGTCATCGTCTGTGACTTCGGGTTTGGTTTCTGGAGAGTTGTCATTTTCCTTCTGTTCTGCTGTGTTACTGTACTGTCGATCTTCATGCTGTTTGATGAATGGATCCTCTGCTGGGGCACATTTGTGGTAGTCACGGCCTTCTCTTATTTGGGTCAGGCTTCAGTTACTTTGGTTCTGATTGCCCGGGTCTTGTGTTCCTCCACTGGCTCTCCGTGGGCTCACACACTGCTGTCCCGTGCACCACCTGCACTGCTGTTCCCAGGTTGTCTTGGGGTGCCGGTTGCACTGCTGCCAGGGGTGCTGGGTTCACAGGTGTGCCGTCACTGGTGGGAGCCCAGGGACCCAGGGACTCATATGCGGCCCCCCCGGCTGGTGAAGCGGGGTTGGGTCACCGCTTCTGCTGTGGCTTCTAATGCTTCTGGCCACAGACTCCACCTGCCACGGCGGGGGCGGGGGTGACAGGGGGCTGTTTTTTCTGTTCCTGCCCCATCTGCTCACAGTTGTGCCGGTCGGGCCACTCCAAGTTCATGCGGGCAGGACTGCCACCGCTCGGTGGGTGCTCTCACAGGCCAGGCATCTGCCACTCCGTGAGTGTTTGCACGCAGGCTGGGCTGCCCCTGCCTCCACTCACAGTCACGCTGGCTGCAGCTTGAGGACCCATGTCCTGCATCGTCGCCACCGTCAGGAGGAAGGGGCCGCTTCCCTAGTTCCAGGGCTTCCCGAGGGTCCGGTCCACCCACCTTCAGATGTATAGCTGTGTGGGGGATCAGACTGGGCCAACCCAAAATGTGTCTCTTTGGCTTGATTGTTTTTAAGAACAAAAGACTCTGAAAGGAACTCTGACCTCCCCCCAACTGCCTAAAAGAATTTAAAATAGAAGGGGCTATTCCAGGGATGGACTAATGCCATCACATAACTTTAATGTCATGTAAAACATGTGTCTCAGCTCACCTTGTCTGTAGTTGGCCCATTTACGTTTCCAACGCCGTGTAAATTGCCTTCCTCCTCTTTGAAATCCCAAACCACTACCCCCAAGGTCCTCCTCTGTCTAAAAAGCTAAAGCTGAAGATAATATTTAAACTGGCAGCTCGGCCGTGTTGGTGAGTTGTTCCCTTTTCCTGAGTCTCTCCCGTGTATACACGTTCTAAAGCTTTGTTTGATTTTCTCCTGTTACTCCATCTCGTGTCGATTTAATTTGTAGCCCAGCCAGAAGGACCTAAAGACGGTAGAGGGTTTGCCTTCCTCCCCTACAGCCGCATGGATCTCTCAGCATCTTGTTGTGCTGTGTAGGGAATCCCTGTGTCGGTCAGTAGACGTCTGTTTGGTTGTACCTTAGAGGGGAGAGGCGAAGGGAACAACTCATGCCACCATGATGCTGACGTCACTCTGATAAACTTTTAGCAGGAGTTACATTTTATGGCATGTGTACTTATTTTGTGTGTGTGTGTGTGTGTGTGTGAGGAAGATCAGCCCTGAGCTAACATCCATGCTTGTCTTCCTCTTTTTTTTTTTTTTTTTTACTGAGGAAGACCGGCTCTGAGCTAACATCTAGTGCCAATCCTCCTCCTTTTTTTTTCACCCAAAGCCCCAGTAGATAGTTGTCTGTCACAGCTGCACATCCTTCTAGTTGCTGTATGTGGGACGTGGCCTCAGCGTGGCCGGAGAAGCGGTGCGTCGGTGCGCGCCCGGGATCCGAACCCGGGCCGCCAGCAGCGGAGCGCGCGCACTTAACCGCTAAGCCACGGGGCCGGCCCTGGCATGTGTACTTAAAACAACTTCCAAAATCTCTTTGGTAGCTTGAAACCTGGATGTTTGGCTACGTGAAATTAAGGGATAAAACATTAATTGAAGGGCCAGCCCCGCGGCTTAGCGGTTAAGTGCGCGCGCTCCGCTGCTGGCGGCCCGGGTTCGGATCCCGGGATCGCACCGACGCACCGCTTCTCCGGCCACGCTGAGGCCGGGTCCCACATACAGCAACTAGGAGGATGTGCAGCTATGACAGACAGCTAGCTACTGGGGCGTTGGGGGAAAAATAAATAAATAAAATCTTTAAAAAAAAACATTAATTGAATAGCTAGATCGTTTCCAAATAGGATAAAATATTAGACCTTAACGACTAAATATAGGTTTATCCACTGTTGGCTTCTGAGGACAGAGAAACTAAAAGATGTTTGGGACTATTAATAAACATGTCTTGTGCTTTATGAAGAGTATGCTATGAAATGACATGTTTCTAAAAATTATAAAGTGTTCATAGGATTTGCCAAGCCACAAAATGCTAACGGACAAAACAGTTCACAGTTGCTTACCTCTTAGTTCTCACTAAAAATTAAGGTTTCTAGGCGTTATAAATTCTTTAATGAAGCCATCAATCAATCGATCAATCAATTAATTAAATTATCTGGGACATCGGCCCTGAGCTAACATCTATTGCCCATCTTCCTCCTTTTTTCCTTTTATTTTTTTCCTCCCCAGAGCCGCAGTAGATCGTTGTATGTCATAGTTGTACGTCCTTCCAGTTGCTCTATGTGAGATGCCGCCTCAGCATGGCTTGATGAGCTGTGCGTAGGCCCGAGCCCAAGATCTGAACCGGTGGACCCCCGGCAGCTGAGGCGGAGCACGCAAACTTAACCGCTACGCCACTGGGCCGGCCTCTAAAAGTTCTAACTAATATATGTGACTGAAGCTACTAACAATTAATAAGGGAAACGTCTTTGTCTTCATGGAAAGGAAGATGGATGTTTTCAGTGAAGACGGTATAAAAAATAGCCATTCTTGTTTCTTTAAAAAGCCTGTGAAAAGTGTGTGGGGAAAAAACAACTCTGAGGAAAAAGTTTTGTGTGTGGTCAAGTTGGTTAAGATGGAAATGGATTTGATTCGGTAACTGAGTTTTAGTATCAGAAGTAAGCTGGTGCAAAATTAGAATTTGGTTTCCTCTTTCTTAAAAGCATAGTCTTCTCTAACTTCCAGTCTGCTCTTGTTAAGGAAATTGTATCAGGTTTTGCTTTACCTTTGAGTGAATCTACACCAAGGACAGGAATTCTATGTTTAGTCAAAATACTTTCCTAGGCTCAAAAAGGAAGAGGCCTCTGTATGCAGAGGACTAAGGTTTTGGCTGTTTACCCGTTTTACTCTCTCTGTTTGCCTTTTCAAATGTTTTTTTAATCTTTAATTTTCTTTTTTTGGCGGGGGGGCGGGGTAGGCCCTGAGCTGACATCTGTTGCCAATCTTCCTCTTTTTATTTTTTTTCTCCCCAAAGCCCTGCCACATATATTCTAGTTGTAAGTCCTTCTAGTTCTTCTGTGTGAGCCCACCACCGCAGCGTGACTACTGACTGAGAAGCGGCGTGGTTCCACGCCTGGGAACGGAACCTGAGCTGCCTGCCGAAGTGGAGCGCACCAAACTTTAACCCCTAGGCCATCAGAGCTGGCCCGATATTTTTTTGATTTCTCCATTGATCCAATAGCTGTTCAGTAGCCCGTTGTTTAGTTTCCACATGTTTGTGACGCGTACTGAGGCCCTGAGCTAACATCTATTACCAACCTTCCTCCTTTTTTCCTCTCTTTTTTTCTCCCCGGAGCCCCAGTAGATAGTTGTATGTATGTCATAGTTATACCTCCTTTTAGTTGCTCTATGTGGGACACTGCCTCAGCGTGGCTTGATGATCGCTGAGTAGGTCTGTCTGTGCCCAGGATCCAAACGGGTGAACCCTGGGCCGCTGAAGCAGAGTGTGTGAACATCACCGCTACGACACCTGGCCGGCCCCTCTGTTTGCCTTTCATAATCTTCTTTTCCTTTCTTTTTTGAGGGAAATAAGTGCACTGTTAAAAAAAAAAATTTAATGGCAGAAGATCTACAAATATTTTTTTGTACTTTCATGGAACGGTTCAACGTCAACATTTACCTCATTTCAAACACACACACACACACACACACACACACACACACACGCACTCTCAGCGTGGCCTTGTACGGATGTACTGGAACTTGATTTCTTGAGTGGATGGCTGTGAAGTCTCTGCCTCCTACCCCCTACCATTTTTGTGGGTTTGCTTGTTTGTCGTGATGGTAAGGACTGCTGAAATCAGTATTCTTATCCCCACTCACTCATGCATTTGCACCCATGCTCCCCACCCCTGTGTGTTGTCTTTGGACCTTTTTTTGTGGCCCGTGCAGAGACACATTTTGTCTTTTAAACTTTGCTGTGGTCAAGTGTATCAGTCATTTCCTCAGTGGCCTCTGGGATTTGTCTGTCCGCCTTAGAAAGACCTTGTGGCCTGGAAGTGACAGGGTACAAACAATTCCTCCGTTCTTCCTCTGTCATTGTTGTCGTCCTCTGACGAGGCCTGCGTGGTTTCGGTTTGACAGTCCCCGCCCGCCACGTTTTCCGAAGCCCTCCCGGGAGCCAGGGAAGCACTCAGGCCACTCCGGGAAGCAGGTGCCGGCAGCCCCAGCCCCCCTGCTGGTGTCTCCGAGGGAATTTTCCACGTCTGCATCAGCCAGCCGGCCCGGCCCGGCCCAGGCCCGGCCCGGGAGTGGTGTGGGGAGTCTGTCTCCTTCCCAGCAACTGCCCCTCCCCCTCAGCTTTCCAAGTCCTCCTTCTGCGCCCGGGGTTGTGCCGTGCCGGCTGGGACCTCCGAGGTGGACGCCCGGGGGCCTCGCGGGACGCCCTCCCGGCCGCCCCAGGGTGAGAGTCATGATCCGAGGTGGGCCAGGACACGATCGGGGCGGTGGGCGGAGGCTGTGCACTCTCGCGGGCCCGCGCTCCGGATCCCTCCCTCCCTCCCGGGGACGTTTGTGCTGATTGTCCGGTGCCATCTAGCGGCCGCTTTTATATAGTTTCTGTGCTCCGGAGCTCCGGCGACATAGGCAAGGGAGGGGGACTGTTGAAGGACAGGTTGACGCAAGTAATCCATAACCAATCTATAAATCAGAATTGGGGTGAGTTTATTATGAGCCAAATTTGAGGACCACATAGCCCAGGGCCTTCCTTCCCCAAGGAAGGAAGGGCGCCAAAGAAGTGGGGTGTACCGCGTGGTTATATACCGTCAGAGTGTCTATCGCACAGGATTGGAATGTCCCTTTTACAGCACTCACGAGATTGCCCGGCCTGCCTGCCGGGCCTGCCTACCCGGCACAGCGATTCACACAGCAATTGATGAACACTGCAGAGAGCAGGTCTGTGGTCCCCAGCTGGGTGGTCACAGCGGGTCAGCAATCAATCCTTAGCCTAGAGAGAGAGAGGCTTACCCTCCAGGAAATGCTGATGTGGGGGAAGTTACTTTAGCTTAAGGGCATTTATTCTTGTCTTTGTGGCCTAGTAAATGCCTAAAGCAGATAGACAATCTATGCTCAAAGGCCACATCTGGCCCTTTTGGAAAAACAAGGTCAGGCTGAATTCGTTTTACACCAAATGGCTTCCTCATATACTCCAGTATATCCTATTGCTTGCCATTTATTTATCAGACATCTGTGTGGTTTCCCATCCGGGGCTGTGATGAACAGAGCTGCTGAGAACATTCGTGTCCAGGATTTTTCGTGAATGAACATGAAAGTTCTCGGGCCGCTCGGGCGTGGTGTCCTCCAGAGCACCCTTGAGCTTGATGCCTGCCTCCCCAGAAGGACTCACAGGGCTCCACGAAGCTGACTTCCTGGAGCTCCACCTGAGACCGCACGGCCCGAGCCCCCCCCACCCCCCCACGCCCCCCACCCCCCCGACCCCGCGCCAGAAATCACACTGGGGCCCTCAACCACCCAAGGCCCCAGCTAAACAAAGACACTCTTAGGAGGCAGGACGTTCCGAGGGCTTAGAGGTTGCAATTTTCTGTCGTCGTTTTTTTCTTGTCGTTGTTGCTGGTGAGTCTTGGAAACCCCCACGCTGTTTTCCGCAGTGGCCATGCCACTTTACATCACCACCAGGGAGGCGTGAGTGAGTGACTCGGCCTGTCCGTCCGCGACCTCGCTAGCAGTTTGATACTGTTCTCGTATTTTGCTGAAGGCATTCTGACAAATGTGTCCCGAGGATATCTCACTCCGATTCTCATTTGCATCTCCAGGAAACGGCTCACATCTTTTCACGTGCAGATTTGTAAATTCATCGGTTATCTCCTCCTCTCCATGTGAGATGCCTGCTCTGTCTTTTTGTTTATTGTGTATTTGGATTTTTTTTTTTCCCAAGATACTGCTACTGCATTTTGAGGGTTCTTTACAAATTCCAATCAGAGGTGTGGTTTGCACAGATTTTCTGCCCCCAGACTCTGTCCTTGGTCGTTTCGTCCTCTTAAGAGGGTGTTTCACAGAACCTAGGAGTTTAATTTTGATGATTTCCAATGTCTCCATTTCTTTTTATGGATCACGCTTCTGAGGTCAAGTCTTAAAATCTCTTTGCTGGCCCTGTACCCCCAATTCTTTCTCTTAGAATTCTTCCTCCTACAGCATGTTCTAGTTTTACTTCTTACATGGAAGTTGTTACTCCTGAGGTCCCGGTTGCCGTGACGAATGAAGCTCAACTCCCCTCTCTGCCTATTTCTCAAAAGGCCTGAGGCTGGACTACTGCTACAGATTCTTCTGATTTCGTGCTAAATGGACCCACCCGCACCCTCCCGTCCTGCCAGACCGGACCCTTGCACAAAAATCTCCACTTGAAGAGTGTTTTCACCTTAACCAGGACATAAACACCACCCGTGTCCCCACCACCACAAGCCCCCGCCCCTCCCCCGGCTCCCTCCCAACCCGTATAGCTAACACCCATGAAACAAAAATCTCCTGCTACCTCATCCACTTGAGAAGAGTCAGTCTCCTCTAAAGACCTTATCCTCGATGACTTACTGCTGCCTCCCTTTCCCTGGCACAATTCTCTCCCTGGATGTGCCCCATCTTAGACTCGCACAGCTCCACCGCTCGGGGGAGCTGGAGACGATATCCAAATTGGCTCAGACGGTAGCCTCCTCGTTTCAAAATGACCTACGCGTGACATCGGCCGTAAACGTGGTCCAGAAATCAGTGACTTTCGTGTGCCTCCGGTGAAATCCGGAGACCCTGGCATCTGGAACACATCTTCTCCACGTCCTTCAAACCTTTGCTCTCCCTCTTTACCCCTGATAGCCCGCCCGATGGTTCACGGGGAAATGAGATCCCGTCTGGCAAGAGCCGAGTCGTCTCCCCACCACGTGCGAAAAGAAAAGGCACGGGCCCACCCCCGCCCATCTTATCCTTCTTCACCCACACCATCGTGTCATAAAAATGAGTGCCCCAGAAAAACGTGTCCCTCCTCCTGTCAAAAGCTGAAACCTCGGGTCAAACACTGAGACGGAAAGGACGCTGGGGTATTGTTTTGAGCTACACACAGACGCTTTTAAAGAGGACGACAACAACAAACGAGCAAAACCTTACCCCCATCAGGGAGCAGGTGCAAGAATGGAGTGCTGACTGACCCTCCTTCTTTGCTTCCTGGAAGCAGGAGGTCGGTCAACCAACCAACCAACCACCCTCCCCTCCACACACACACCCCGAGGAAGATGTCCTCTCTATCCCAGGAGGAGAGTGACGTTCTTATCTTATTGGCAAGGTCGGGAAGTTGAGGATGAGAGAATTCTGTACAAACGGACCTCGTTAACGATGTTTACTCTTCCAATCCACGAGCATGGAACATCTTTCCATCTCTTTCTTCTTCGATTTCTCTCGGTAACGTCTTACAGTTTTCAGCGTATAGGTCTTTCACCTCCTCGGTAAAGTCTATTCCTTGCTATTTTCTTCTTTGTGCGGTGATTGTAAATGGGAGTGTATTCTCAACTTCACTTTCCACTAGTTTGTCGTTAGTGTGTCGAAATGTAACTGATTTCTGTCTGTTGATTTGTATCTTGCAACTCGACTGTATTTGTTGATTATTTCCAGGAGGTTTTCGGTGGATTCCTGAGGGTTTTCTATATAGAGAATCGTGTCACCCGCCAATAGTGAGAGTTTCACTTCTGCCTGTCCGACTTGGATCCCTTTTATTTCCTTTTCTTGCCTCATCGATCTGGCTCAGACTTCCAGGAGTATGCCGAATAAGAGTGGTGAGAGCTGGCATCCTTGTCTTGTTCACGTTCTCAGAGGAATGGCTTTCAGTTTTTCTCCGTTGAGTATGAGGTTGGGCTGTGGGTTTGCCATGTGTGGCCTTCATTCTGTTGAGGTACTTTCCTTCCATGCCCATTTTCTCGAGAGTTTCTATCATAAATGGATGTTGGATCTTGTCCAATGCTTCCTCTGCCTCTATTGAGATGGTCACGTGGTTTTTATTCCTCATTTTGTTAACGTGGTGTGTTCACCTTGATTGATTTGTGGACGTGGAACCATCCCCACATGCCTGGAATAAATCCCGCTGGGTCGTGGTGGATGATCCTTGGGATGTGTTGTATTCGAGTCGTTAATATTTCCCTGAGGATTTTTGCATCGATGTTCATCAGTGATATTGGCCTGTATTTTTCTTGTTCTATGCTGTCCTTGTCCGGTTCGGATGTCAGAGTAATATTGGCCTCGTAGAATGAGTTAGGAAGCTTCCCCTCCTCTTTAATTTTTTGGAAGAATTTGAGAAGGGCAGATATTGAGTCTTATTTGGATGTTTGGTAGAACTCACCAGGGGAGCTGTCTTGCTCTGGACTTTTCTTTTCTGAGAGGTTTTTGATTACCGTTTCAATCTCTTTACTTGTGATTGGTCTATTCAGATTCTCTCTTCTTCTTCTTCTTCTTCTTCTTCTTCTTCTTCTTCTTCTTCTTCTTCTTCTTCTTCTTCTTCTCCTCCTCCTCCTCCTCCTCCTCCTCCTCCTCCTCCTCCTCCTCCTTCTTCTGGAGGAAGATTGGCCCTGCGATAACATCTGTTGCCAATCTTCCTCTTTTTTCTCCCCAAAGCCCCACTACATAGCTCTGTATCATAGTTGTAGAGTTGTAGCTCTTCTATGTGGGACGCCACCTCAGCATGGCTTCATGAGCGGTGAGTAGGTCCACACCCAGGATCCGAACCAGGGAACCTGGGCCACCACAGCGGAATGGGTGAACTTAACCGCTACGTCACCGGGCGGGCCCTCTCTCTTTCTTCTTGATTCAGTTTTGGGAGGTCGCAGGATTCTAAGAACTTATCCATTTCTTCTAGGTTATCATCCTGTCTGTGGGCGTATAGCTTTTCATAACAGTCTCTTATAATCCTTTGCATTCCTGTGGTGTCTGTTGTAACTTCTCTTCTTTCCTTTCTGATTTTATCTATTTCAGTCTTCTCTCTTTTTTTCTCAGTGATTCTGGCTGAGGGTTTGCCCATTTTGTTTATCTTCTCAAAGAACTGGATCTTAGTTTCCTTTCTATTTTATGTATGTATTTTTTTAGTCTCTATTTCATTAATGTCTGCTGTGATTTTTATTATTTCCTTCCTTCTACTGACTTTGGGCTTTGTTTGGTCTTTTTCTAGTTCCTTTAGGTATAGGGCAAGCTTGTTTATTTGAGATTTTTCTTGTTTGTTGAGGTAGGCCTGTTTTTCTATTCATTTCCCTCTTAGCGCTGCTTTTGCTGCAGCCCATAAGTTTTGGTATGTTGTGTTTTCATTTTGATTTGTCTCTAGGTATATTTTTTTAACTCTAGTGAGGGATTACTATTTTTTTTGGGGGGGGGGCCTGGGAAACATTTGCCCTGAGCTAACATCTGTTGCTCATCTTCCTCTTTTTATTTACTTCCTCCCCAAAGCCCTGATACATAGTTGTCTATTCTAGTTGTAAGTCCTTCTAGTTCTTCTACGAGAGCCACCACCACGGCATGACTACTGACCAAGGAGTGGCGTGGTTCCACGCCTGGGAACCGAACCTGGGTTGCCGAAGTGGAGTGCACCAAACTGTAACCCCTAGGCCGTCATGGCTGGCCCAACGTTTTCTGATTTCTCCTGTGATTTCCTCATTGATCCAACAGTTGTTCAGTAGCCCGTTGTTTAGTTTCCACATGTTTGTGACACATATTGAGGCCCTGAGCTAACATCTATTAACAATCTTCCTCCTATTTTCCTTTCTTTTCTCCCCAAAGCCCCAGTAGATAGTTGTATGTCATACTTGTCCATTCTTCTAGTGACTCTATGTGGGATGCCACCTCAGCACGGCTTTAAGAGTGGTGTGTGTGTCTGAGCCCGTGATCCGAACCAGTGAACCCTGGGCCACTGAGGTGGAGCATGCGAACTTAACTGCTACGTCACTGGGCTGGGCGGTCCCCTAAAAATTCTAATTAATGTATGTGATTAGGGGGCCGGCCCTGTGGCGTAGCGGTTAAGTGCTCCCGCTCCGCTGCTGGCGGCCCGGGTTCAGATCCCGGGCGCACACCGACGCACGGCTTGTCAGGCCATGCTGTGGCGGCATCCCACATAAAGTGGAGGAAGATGGGCACGGATGTTAGCTCAGGGCCAGTCTTCCTCAGCAAAAAGAGGAGGATTGGCATGGATGTTAGCTCAGGGCTGATCTTCCTCACACACACACAAAAATATGTATATGTGACTAAAGCTACTAAAAATTAATAAGGGAAACACCTTCATATTCAAGGAAAAGGAAGAAGGGTGTTTTCAGTAAAGACGGTATAAAAAGTAAAGTTTTTTTAAAAAATAACTTTATTTATTTTTCCCCCAAAGCCCCAGTGGATAGTTGTATGTCATAGCTGCACGTCCTTCTAGTTGCCGTACGTGGGATGCGGCCCCAGCATGGCCGGAGAAGCGGTGCGTCGGTGCGCGCCCGGGATCCGAACCCGGGCCGCCAGTAGCGGAGCGCGCACACTTAACCGCTAAGCCACGAGGCCCGCCCGGTCAAGGGTCTTTTGTGTGTTTGCTTGCTTGCCTGTGGATGTTCAGTCGCCCTACTCCCATTTGATGGAGAGGCCATCTTTTTACTCCCGTGGGTTGCTTTTGCATGATGGCCAAAATTCAGTTTTGGCAGGTTTGGCCGGTTCTGTGAAACAATTAATGTTATTATTTTTAACCGGCAAAAGATCTACAACTTTCTTCGTGAAACAATTAATGTTATTATTTTTAACCGGCAAAAGATCTACAACTTTCTTCGTGAAACAATTAATGTTATTATTTTTAACCGGCAAAAGATCTACACCTTTCTTCGTTTTCTAGTTTCAGGGAACAGTTCAACAGGTATCTCATCTCAAACACACGCACGTGCAGACGCACACACACACACTCGCAGCGTGGCCTTGTACGGACGTACTGGAACCTGATCTGTTGAGCGGATGGCTGTGAAGTCTCTTCCCCCACCCCCCACCACTTTCTGTGGGTCTGCTCGCTTGTCACGACGGTAAGGACCGCTGACATCGATATTCTGGTCGCCACTGGTGCATTTGCACCCACGCTCCCCAGCCCCGCGCGCTGTCTCGGGACTGTGTCGCGGCCCGCGCGGAGGGAGACACGTTCGTGTCTCTTCAACCTCCGTGCGGTCAGGCGTCGCCGTCGTTTCCCCGGCGGCCTCTGGGCTTTGCCTGCCTGCCTTGGGAAGCCGTCGCGGGTTGGAAGTGACGGGATGCGGACAGTTGCTCCGTCGTTCCCCTGTCGTCGTCGTCCTCTGACGACTCGCCCGGTTTCGTTTTGGCGGTGCCCCGCCCGCCGCGTTTCCCTGAGTCCTCCCGGGAGCCCGGGAAGCGCTCGGGGCCACCCCGGGAAGCCAGCCGGTGCCGGCAGTCCCGGCGCCCCTGCTGGCGTCTCTGAGGGAATGTTCCCCGTCCCCTCACGGGCGAGCGCCCGAAGCACACACGTTTTCCGAGTCCCTCTCCGGCGGCCGGGGTCGCGCCGTGCCGGCTGGGAGCCCCGAGGCGGATGCCCCCTGGCCGCGCCGGGCCGGGAGATGGGACCCGGGGTGGGTCGGGACGGGGTCGGGCCGCCAGGCGGCCCGGCTGCGCGCCCCGGCCGGCCAGGGATCCGGATCCGTCCCGCTGACGTTCGCGCCGGTTGTCCGGTGCCACCTGGCGGCCGCTTTTATATCGTTTCTGTCCTCCGGAGCTCCGGCGACCTCGGCAAGGGAGGTGACTTGGCCGCGGTGACCGAGGCGGAGTTCCGGGAGGCCGGTGGCAGTGGCGGGATCGGTCCCGGTCGTGCTGGGGCGCGGGCGCGTCGTCCGCCGGGCGGAGATTGGACGTGCAGGAGAGTGTGGGGGGGTGGCTGTCGCCGCGCTCCTCGAGGCCGGCGGGTGTGCGGGGCCGCCCGGACGGGTCGACCAGCAGACGCCGGTGCCACTGCGACCCTCGGGGACCGACCGGGGCCGGCGAGGTGGGGGGGGAGTTCCCGAGCCCGGCTGGCGTTCCCCGTGCGGCCCGGGTCGTCGGGCCCTCCGTGTCACCGGTTTCTTGCTCGCGCCCCGCTCCGGAGGTCGGGGACCGGCCCGGGCCTTGCGGGGAGGCCCGTGGAGGGCGAGACCGCGGCGGCTCGGCCGCGGGCACGGGTGGCTCCGGGTCGTCGGACTCGACTTTTCTCACCGCGTTTTCCGAGTCCCGCTCTGGCGGTGGGGACCGACCGGCCCGGGCCGTCCGTGGTGGCGGCCCGGTCGTCGGAGGCGACTCCGAGGGATGTTTTTCAAGTCCCGCTCCGGAGGAGAGCGCGGACCGGCCCCCGCCCTCGAGGGTGGGCCGGGGAGAGGGCGTCCCCGTCCCGGACACGTGACCGCGTGGGTCCGGGTCGTCGCGCTGGATTTCTATCGCCAAGTTTTCCGAAAGCCTCTGGGTCCGGAGGTGGGGACCGGCTCGAGAGGCAGGTGGAGCCCCGGGTGGGGTAGGGGGGCACGTGGACGGACGCCGGCCTGCCCGTGTGGGGCCCGGTCGCCTGGGGCGCCTCTGAGGAATCTTTTTTTTCCCCAAGTCCTGCCCCGGAGAGGAGGATGGACCGGCCGCCTGCCCTCGAGGGCGAGACGGCGAGGGTGTACCCGGCCGGGCGCGGGTCCCGCGTGCCCCCGCGCCCCCTCTGCCGCCGCACTTCCGGGGTCGACCAGATGGTCGCGGGGGCTCCGGGGCTGGTGGCGATGGGGTGGTGCCGGGGGCCTGGTGACCGGGCCCGTGATCCAAGGGGTGCCGCCGTGATCCGTGGGTGGGCCCCGTCGCCTGGTGCGGCCATTCTTTCGCCCGAAATGGTCGTTTTTCGCTGCCAGATAGGTGCTGACACGCTGTCTCCGGACGTTTGTCGCCTGGGAGTCGTTGGGCCTCTGGACGCGCGTGGCGGGGCTCCGGGCTGTGACCGTGGGGTGGAGGCCCGGTTCTGCCCCTGCCACTTGAGCCCGCCCGCCTGGGCTGGGCCTGCGCGCCGGCTCCTGTGCGTCCCAGGTGTCCCGATCCGCGGTGCCGCCTCCGGTCTCCAGCACCCGAGGGCGGCGGGGGAGGTGGCGCGGGTCCTCTACCCGGTGCGCTCCCCGCCGCAGGCAACCCCGGTGCGGTCGCGACTACCCCACGCCTCGGGCTCCCGCGCCACCGCGTGTCAGGCGTTCACCTCCTGGGGTCGTGGCCCGCTGCTGCACGACTCCGGGGTGGGGGGGGAAGCCGTGAGGCTGAGGCAGTCTCTCCCTCGGTGACTGTCGCTGTGCTTGTCGTTGTCTCCGTGAGGCGTGTCGCGCCGCGGTGATCGATGTGGTGATGTCGCGCTCTCCTGGGCCGGGCCTAAGCCGTGCCAGGCGAGGGACGGGCGTTTGTGTCAAACGGGCCCGCTCTTCTCGCTCTGCCCACGGGTCCCTCGCCTCTCCTCCCCGCCCGTCGGTGGTGTGTGGAAGGCAGGGGTGCGGAACCCGGCCCGACCTCGCTCTCCCGCCCTCTGCCTTGTGGCGTCGGTGGGGCCGAGGTCTTTGTGACGCAGTGGACACTCCGTGTGGCCTCTCGGCCGCGTCTGGCGAGTGGGCCTCCCCGAGGTGGGGTGGGCCGTGCCG
>NW_026691766.1:32500-47226 GCF_020826845.1 Diceros bicornis minor
CCGCCCACCCAACTTGGGAGCAAAGAGGAAAGCAAATCTGCTCCCCCCCCCCCCCCCCCCCGTTACATAGGACGCCCTTCTTCTAGTCAGCCCGCCTCCAGCTTTTCCACACGCCAAACACCTCTCGTCGGGATGGGCCTTCCTTTTTTTGCCACCATCCGGCTTTCCCACTCCTCTGCCAAATGCAAGTGGTGGAGGTGGAGGTGGAGGTGGAGGTGGAGGTGGAGGTGGAGGTGGAGGCCCACCGACCCTCTTGCTTGTTGGGAAGTGGTTCTCGTTCTCCTATGTGGGTGATCTTGATCTACACAGACGTTATTAGCTTGGGGAACGGGTAAGAGCACTCAGATGAATGTCTGTGCCCAGTGTCGATAACGAACTAGCTGTCTCCGTCTCCGTCTGTCTGTCTCTTCCCTTTATGTGTGTATGTGATAAAGGTAGGGAGACCCACCGACAAGCCGACTACCTGCAGACCGACCCACCTACCTAATTTTCATCACTCTGAAAATTGAGGTCACGTCCTGTAAAATCAAGCCTTTAAAAAGTGCACCAGCCGGTGGGCCTTGGGAGTCTATTCACACAGTTGGCACAGCCGTCACCAATATGTATTTATTTCCAGGACATTCGCATCACCTCAAAATTAACAACGCCCCCTCCCCCCCCACACACACACACACCCCGGGGAAAGACCAATCAGATTAACGGCAGGGTGCTTTTTTCAACAGGCAGGCCCGAGTCATCCCTTTAGAATGTTTCCGAGTCCCGTTCCGTTCTCGGACGCAGCACTTTCGGCCCTCAAGGAAGCAGACGGTGGGGGTGGAGGTGAAGGTGGACTGGGGGGCGTGTGTGGCATGTCCGTCCTTCTGCCACTGCAGAAATTATTTCGAAAGGAGGGAGGGACGGTTGGTGTAGGTGGACCGTACTGGGTGACGGTGGTTTGGGAGCTTTCCCTAGAATGAGGAGAGAGCAGTCTTCCCTGTGAAGTCAGGGAGCCGGAATAGGTTGCCCCCACATCGACCCGCTCTGGCACATGGGTTCTTTGGAATTCGAGGCCCTGGCCTTGAGAAACAGCGGGCGCGAGAAGGGCACGGGACCTCTCCCTTGTCGTCCTGACCTGAAATCGGGAGATGAAGCTCCCACGGGAAAGGTGCCCTCCCTGAACCAGGAGGACGCTTGTCAGCCCAGACGCTAGCCCGGAGGACTCTGTTTCAAACAAAACCTTGACTCCTCCCATCTCTTGATTGACCTTCCCACAGGTGGCTGGCCTCGGAAGCCTAGAGCCGCTTTCCTTTCTCCTGTCATTTCGCTACAACTGGATTGTCCGTGGTGTGACGTGCTCTAGGAGCTGGAATTCAGTCAGAGCCGCCACTTCGAGTGACTTCCGCTTTAGGCTTCTCCCCGAGTGACGTGCCCTTGCACGCGTTCCTAATCTCTCTGTCGTTCTCTTCTGGATCTGTCTTTTTGTTACCGGGCCGGGGTGGGCTCAGCCAAGGACTCAGAAGGGGGATAGCGGCGGGAACATCATTTCTCCTCCCCTATGCCTGCTGAACGCAGGCTTACACACCGGAAACTCCCCCACCCTCACCCCTCAGTGGGATGCTGTACATCCTTCGGGTCACACACAGTCTGCATGCGTGGGCACCGACAGAAAGATTTGGCAACAGCCTTAGCTGCTCTGCGCTGGTTCCAAGTGCCGCCCCGCCTCCCCCCCACGGCGCGCCCTGCCCCCCCCACCACCACCACCACCACCAAGAGAGAGAAGTGAAGTGACTCCGGGAGAAAGCCGATTCAGAAATTACACATAATTCAGCTGGTACTTGCTGTGAAAGGGGGACAGGGTATGCTTTGAAACGCTGAAATTCTCCCTGCCTTTCCTTGACGGGAATGACAGCGCCTACAACCTGCTGTCATTGGCGAGTTTTAGTCACCTCGAGAGGAAGGACCGATTTCAAATGGCTGAACCCTGGTGGGTCACGGTGCAGGTGACGTGACCCTCTCTGACAGACGCAGGCAATCCCCTGCTCCGGGTCAAGGAGAGAGGGTGTTTATTGTTCTGTTCTTTAAAATGGTGCTTCAAGATGGACAGCACTTACAACCTAGCCTTTTCACCCTTCATAATCGTACGGCAGTGGCACGAGGTACGTTCACATCCTCCTCGTCGAGTTCACTGTTCCAGGGTTATTTGATTTTTAAAGTCAAATCTCGGGATCACGACTTGGAGTCACCCACCGTTCGCCCACTGAGAGAGAGCCCCTCCCCCCCCCCCCCGTTCACTCGGAGGTGCTGTCGGTGGGGGTTCCTTCATGTTTGTCCATCATCCTTCCTCTTCTTAAGGGTGAGGAGGCGATGCGTGAAATCGCCAGTGGGTATGCGGCACGAGACTGAGGACTTCCCGCGGGAAGCAGGTGGGAGAGGGAGGACAGACCGATCCAGCGGACTTGAAGACGAATGATCAAAACCTGCACCTAGAGCAGAGCGTCGCCAGTTAGGAGTTTGCTTGCTGGGCCCGTAACCCAGGGTGGATGAGTCAAACCATCCCCTGCCAGGCCTCTCCCGGCCCTCGGGACTCCAAGCCCGCGTTTGTCCCGTGAACTCCGACACACCGAGATTATCTGTTTGGTGTCCCCCTTTGATTCGGCTCCCCATCCCGCCCCCGCCCCGTGCCACGCGCCACGCAGTGAGGAAGACGTAAACCGGGACGTCAGTCCCCACGGCCCTGATTCTCAAGTGGTTTAGCGGGTTAGGGAAAGCGGGGGCGGGGGGGGTGCTCTTTCTGTCCCAGAGGAGTCGCGCTTCTCAGACATCCATGCTCCCTCCCTCTCTCCCTGCAGTTTGGAAGCTGCAGCCTAAGGGTGGGGGAGTTGAAGAGAGCCATTCAGTGGAGAGACGCCCGAGGCGAAGTGAAAGGCTCCGACTTGACCGCAGAGCTTTCTGCATTTCAATGAAACCATTCCGTGAGGCCCATTGGAGTGAATGGGCCTGACCTCCCTTCCCCCCCCCCCTGGCTGGCGAGTCCCACCCACTTGGCAACGGAAGGCTAGGGGTTTCATCCTCCGTGGTGAACCCGGGCCCCTCGTCCGAAGGAAAATCCCGCATGGGCGTGGGTACAGCCGAGTTGGTATCTCGGGCAAAGCCGTCAGGGTGGCGAGATGATGGTGGATGAGAGGAGACTTGTTCCGGGGCCGCCCTCCCCTGTGGGTGCGAGTGGGGCTGGGGGCGGGACCCGGACCGTGGGAGAGTGCAGGACGGGAGCAGCTGCCCGCCTGCCCGCCTTCGGGCTGAGAGCAGCACACAGGGCACGCTGGCTCCCGCAACTTCATTTGTTCTGGGAACCTTCTGTGGTTACCCGTGAGGCGCCAGTTGCTCTGAGGAACAAAGCTCAACTCCTCTCTCTGCTTCTTTCCCAAGAGGCCTGAGTCTCAGCGACTACAGATTCTTCTGATTGCTCGCTAAATGGACCCACGCGCACCCTCCCGTCCTGCCGGACCGGACCCTTCTACAAAAATCTCCACTTGGGGAGTTTTCTCGCCTCACCCAGAGCAGACACACCACCCCCACCCCCACCCCCACCACCCCTCTCCCTCCTTGCCGCTCCCCCGCCTCAATAGCTAACACACACGAAACAAAACTCCAGCTGGTCAGGGCCGGCCCCGTGGCTTAGCGGTTATGTGCGCGCGCTCCGCTGCTGGCGGCCCCGGTTCGGATCCCGGGCGCGCGCCGACGCACCGCTTCTCCGGCCATGCTGAGGCCGTGTCCCATGTCGGGGGAAGAGGGAGAATCTCCCTCTGCCCTTTCCCTTAAGGTTCTTATGGCTGGCCAAATAATCGACGAGACAGGTTAGCAGGAGAAAATAATACCAAGTTTAAGAACATGTATACATGGGAGAAACTCAGAAATGAGCAACTCGTCCCTCTGTCTAAGCTGCTTGCCTAAGTATTGCAGCTAAAGGCGAGGAGCGTGTTGGGGGTGGGTAGTGGCCTGGGACTTCAGAGGGCAGGAGGACCATTCTTTTCGGGGTCAGCTGTAGAGAATGTGGTCAGGGAGAGTTAGAGTTTTGGGATAAAAGGGGCTTGGTGCCCCTCCCATTGTAACATCTATTTTACATGATCATTACAGCCATCATGATAGAAGATCTGTTCCAGGAAGGAGCCACCATGTCGAATTCTTTAGGCAGTTAGTGGGGGAGGTCAAATGTCCCTCAGAGAAAACAATCAAGGTAAAGAGATATATTTCAGGGTGGCCAAATCTTGATCTCCCACAGTCCCGCCTCTGAAACTAAAAGTTTCACAGTCCTTTTGAAACTTACAGAAGTTTCATAGTCCAGAAGCTGAGTTGGTAGATTGTTTCATCTCACTGAACACGTTTCTTAGTCCTGATAATAGGTCGGTTCAATTAAGTTCATTTCAGAAGGTGGTGATGCAGGTGGGCTCTCAAGGTGACGCCTATATTGTGGAAGCAAGCAATCAAGTATTTAATAGAAGCATTTCTATGGAAACAAAAGAGAAACAAGGTTAATGGTTGGAGCCGATTGGAAACGTGTTTTTGAGTTCAGAGGACAGCCAGTGAAGAAGCATTTTAGATGTCAGCGTCCAAGTATCTTTTGCAGTTTAAAATGTCTCTGATGGTGTCGTCAGGTCATCTCTTAAGTTTATGTCAAGTCCAGTCCATCGGCTTCAGTTTGTAAGTCTTCAGGAAAAAGGGCAGGTTTAGTTTTCAGCGATTTCCAATGAAAATGATGGAAAAAAATCAAAAACGTTAGTTTGGACATCTGTCGCCAGATGTTTCAGGAGACTAGAAGAAATCAGGATCCAGTCCAGTCAACAGATATAAGACAAAAACCTCAAAAGACAACAAAACTAGGATCTAATATCCGCAAATTTATACTGAAATAGTTTTTACCGAAATATAATTTTTCTCTCCAAAATCACCCTCATTTTTATTAAGATAGCAAAATTAATACTAGTTTGCAAAATAAGTCTAGTTCCAATAGAGTTGGCCCAATTATTTACATAAGTACAGCAAGAATAGCAGTTGATCACATAGGCTCTTTTAAATCTGCTTTGCTGGAACTTTTGATAAGGAATCTCACATTGAACTTTAAAGGTCTCTCGAGGCCAGGAAAGCAAAGCCAAGGATTTTGTCATCAGACTTTGTCTGCAATACCCATAGATTTGGGTGAATTCCTCTCTTCTGAGGTTCCCCCCAAATATTTCGAGGTTCCTTGTACCTGACAGATAAGTGACATTCTTGACTTATCCTGGTAAGTGCTGCTTGGAACATAAGGTACCAGGCCAATATTTCCATGTGGCTTTATTCCATAAAGTCAAATCTTCATTCCTCAGAAGCTGCAGGGTGATATCGCAAATATGATGTTCCAGTTACAACCTTGGTAACATAACCAGTGTTTCCAATTGTGTCCTGTGATAAGGAGAACAGATTCTTATTGAACTTATGCAAGTAACTATATTGCCATGAAAACAACAATACTCACTCACTAAGAGTTTCCAAATTTGAGGGATCAGATAGAGAGAAAAAGATAAATATTTCAATTTTACTGACAAAAATATCATTTACCAAATTGCTATAAATCATAGCTAGCTCAGGAGAAAAGAGAAAAAGTTTTCCTTAAATCTGAAAAAACAAAACATTGAAAATTCAGCAACACTTCAAATGAAAAATCATAGAAATTATAATTATCCTTATCAGTTGATTCAGTCCTGTGTAATCCATTCTTGATCCCAACCTTTTTGTTAGCAGCTTCATAGTCGGTTTCTCCATCAGATTTCTGTAATTTCTTACCACGTTCATTTTCGTGATCAGAAAGTTTGTCAGAAACCTGTATTCCAGTGTAAATATCAGAGTCCTTTCCATGAATTTTTCTGAAGTTGAAACATATTTTGCAAAAGCATTAGAGCAAAGAAATAAGTCTCTAAGCAACAAGACCTCAAAATGGCAATTGACAAAGAAATTTGGTTAATTTTGTGACATACAACACTTTAAAATAATAATAACCAGAATTATGACTGATAATCAGGACAGATCAGCATTTCAGTAACGTTATACAATTTTAAAACACCTATATGAATAACATTTACCCACATAATAGCACCTGAGCAGGCTTATCGTCACTTGTCTGACAATGCTTTCCATGTAATTTAACATACTGAATAAGCCTAATAAGTTTAGTATCTTCCTCCTTATAGGAAGAGAGCAAATGTCTTTGAGAAGTTCCAGGGCCCTTTGAAAATTCTCAAAGTAAAAAAAAAAAAAAGGTAAAGAGATATATTTCAGGGTGGCCAAATCTTGATCTCCCACACCCACATAGAGCAACTGGAGGGATGTGCAACTGTGACATACAACCATCTACTGGTGCTCTGGGGAAAAAGAAGAGGAGAATTGGCAATAGATGTTAGCTCAGAGCCGGTCTTCCTCAGCAAAGAGAGGAGGATTAGCGTGGATGTTAGCTCAGGGCTGATCTTCCTCACACACACACACACACACACACACACACACACACACACACACGCACACACACGCACACACAGACACACACACAAATCCAGCCGGTCTCCTTCTACCTCATCCACTTGAGAAGAGTCGCTCTCCTCTAAAGACCTTATCCTCAATGACTTACTGCTGCCTCCCTTTCCCTGGCACAATTCTCTCCCTGGATGTGCCCCATCTTAGACTCGCACAGCACTTGCAGGTCCAGTTCCTTCCCCAGGTTTGGGAAGTTCTCAGCAATCATTTCTTTGAAGAAGCTCTCTGCTCCTTTCTCCCTGTCTTCTCCTCCCTCTGGGAGATTATAAGCCTTATGTTACTTTTCCTAATCGAGCTGGATATTTCTCAAAGAATTTCGTGGTTTTTTAAAAAATCTTAGTTCTCTCTCCTCCTCTACCTGGAGCATTTCTAGGCTTCTATCTTAGACCTCACTAATTCTCTCCTCCATAGGGTCTGCTCTTTTTTTTTTTTTTTTTTTAATGCCTTTAACCTTATTTTTTAATCTCACTATTTGTGTCCTTCATATCTAGAGTTTCTGTTTGGTTTTTCTATTAGAGCTCCAATCTCTTTGTTGAAGTATTCCTTCTGTTCGTTAATTTTATTCTTGAGCTCCTCGAACTGTCCTTCTGTCTGAGTTTTTATGTAACTCGTTGAGTTTCTCTATGACAGTTGTTTTCTCTGTGTGTGTGTGTGTGTGTGTGTGTGTGTGTGTGTGTGTGAGGAAGATCGGCACTGAGCTGACATTCATGCCAATCCTCCTCTTTTTTTTTGTTCTGAGGAAGACCGGCCCTGAGCTGACATCTGTTGCCAATCCTCCTCCTTTTTTCCCCCCCTTTTTCTCCCCAAATCCCCAGGACGCAGTTGTGTGTCATAGTTGCACACCCTTCTAGTTGCTGTATGTGGGACGCCGCCTCAGCATGGCTGGACAGGCGATGCGTCGGTACGCGCCCGGACCCGAACCCGGGCCGCCGGTAGCGGAGCGCATGCACTTCACCGCTAAGCCACGGGGCCGCCCCCTAGGGCAGCTGTCTTGAGTTCTCTGTCAGATGGTCATCGTCTGTGACTTCGGGTTTGGTTTCTGGAGAGTTGTCATTTTCCTTCTGTTCTGCTGTGTTACTGTACTGTCGATCTTCATGCTGTTTGATGAATGGATCCTCTGCTGGGGCACATTTGTGGTAGTCACGGCCTTCTCTTATTTGGGTCAGGCTTCAGTTACTTTGGTTCTGATTGCCCGGGTCTTGTGTTCCTCCACTGGCTCTCCGTGGGCTCACACACTGCTGTCCCGTGCACCACCTGCACTGCTGTTCCCAGGTTGTCTTGGGGTGCCGGTTGCACTGCTGCCAGGGGTGCTGGGTTCACAGGTGTGCCGTCACTGGTGGGAGCCCAGGGACCCAGGGACTCATATGCGGCCCCCCCGGCTGGTGAAGCGGGGTTGGGTCACCGCTTCTGCTGTGGCTTCTAATGCTTCTGGCCACAGACTCCACCTGCCACGGCGGGGGCGGGGGGTGACAGGGGGCTGTTTTTTCTGTTCCTGCCCCATCTGCTCACAGTTGTGCCGGTCGGGCCACTCCAAGTTCATGCGGGCAGGACTGCCACCGCTCGGTGGGTGCTCTCACAGGCCAGGCATCTGCCACTCCGTGAGTGTTTGCACGCAGGCTGGGCTGCCCCTGCCTCCACTCACAGTCACGCTGGCTGCAGCTTGAGGACCCATGTCCTGCATCGTCGCCACCGTCAGGAGGAAGGGGCCGCTTCCCTAGTTCCAGGGCTTCCCGAGGGTCCGGTCCACCCACCTTCAGATGTATAGCTGTGTGGGGGATCAGACTGGGCCAACCCAAAATGTGTCTCTTTGGCTTGATTGTTTTTAAGAACAAAAGACTCTGAAAGGAACTCTGACCTCCCCCCAACTGCCTAAAAGAATTTAAAATAGAAGGGGCTATTCCAGGGATGGACTAATGCCATCACATAACTTTAATGTCATGTAAAACATGTGTCTCAGCTCACCTTGTCTGTAGTTGGCCCATTTACGTTTCCAACGCCGTGTAAATTGCCTTCCTCCTCTTTGAAATCCCAAACCACTACCCCCAAGGTCCTCCTCTGTCTAAAAAGCTAAAGCTGAAGATAATATTTAAACTGGCAGCTCGGCCGTGTTGGTGAGTTGTTCCCTTTTCCTGAGTCTCTCCCGTGTATACACGTTCTAAAGCTTTGTTTGATTTTCTCCTGTTACTCCATCTCGTGTCGATTTAATTTGTAGCCCAGCCAGAAGGACCTAAAGACGGTAGAGGGTTTGCCTTCCTCCCCTACAGCCGCATGGATCTCTCAGCATCTTGTTGTGCTGTGTAGGGAATCCCTGTGTCGGTCAGTAGACGTCTGTTTGGTTGTACCTTAGAGGGGAGAGGCGAAGGGAACAACTCATGCCACCATGATGCTGACGTCACTCTGATAAACTTTTAGCAGGAGTTACATTTTATGGCATGTGTACTTATTTTGTGTGTGTGTGTGTGTGTGTGTGAGGAAGATCAGCCCTGAGCTAACATCCATGCTTGTCTTCCTCTTTTTTTTTTTTTTTTTTACTGAGGAAGACCGGCTCTGAGCTAACATCTAGTGCCAATCCTCCTCCTTTTTTTTTCACCCAAAGCCCCAGTAGATAGTTGTCTGTCACAGCTGCACATCCTTCTAGTTGCTGTATGTGGGACGTGGCCTCAGCGTGGCCGGAGAGAAGCGGTGCGTCGGTGCGCGCCCGGGATCCGAACCCGGGCCGCCAGCAGCGGAGCGCGCGCACTTAACCGCTAAGCCACGGGGCCGGCCCTGGCATGTGTACTTAAAACAACTTCCAAAATCTCTTTGGTAGCTTGAAACCTGGATGTTTGGCTACGTGAAATTAAGGGATAAAACATTAATTGAAGGGCCAGCCCCGCGGCTTAGCGGTTAAGTGCGCGCGCTCCGCTGCTGGCGGCCCGGGTTCGGATCCCGGGATCGCACCGACGCACCGCTTCTCCGGCCACGCTGAGGCCGGGTCCCACATACAGCAACTAGGAGGATGTGCAGCTATGACAGACAGCTAGCTACTGGGGCGTTGGGGGAAAAATAAATAAATAAAATCTTTAAAAAAAAACATTAATTGAATAGCTAGATCGTTTCCAAATAGGATAAAATATTAGACCTTAACGACTAAATATAGGTTTATCCACTGTTGGCTTCTGAGGACAGAGAAACTAAAAGATGTTTGGGACTATTAATAAACATGTCTTGTGCTTTATGAAGAGTATGCTATGAAATGACATGTTTCTAAAAATTATAAAGTGTTCATAGGATTTGCCAAGCCACAAAATGCTAACGGACAAAACAGTTCACAGTTGCTTACCTCTTAGTTCTCACTAAAAATTAAGGTTTCTAGGCGTTATAAATTCTTTAATGAAGCCATCAATCAATCGATCAATCAATTAATTAAATTATCTGGGACATCGGCCCTGAGCTAACATCTATTGCCCATCTTCCTCCTTTTTTCCTTTTATTTTTTTCCTCCCCAGAGCCGCAGTAGATCGTTGTATGTCATAGTTGTACGTCCTTCCAGTTGCTCTATGTGAGATGCCGCCTCAGCATGGCTTGATGAGCTGTGCGTAGGCCCGAGCCCAAGATCTGAACCGGTGGACCCCCGGCAGCTGAGGCGGAGCACGCAAACTTAACCGCTACGCCACTGGGCCGGCCTCTAAAAGTTCTAACTAATATATGTGACTGAAGCTACTAACAATTAATAAGGGAAACGTCTTTGTCTTCATGGAAAGGAAGATGGATGTTTTCAGTGAAGACGGTATAAAAAATAGCCATTCTTGTTTCTTTAAAAAGCCTGTGAAAAGTGTGTGGGGAAAAAACAACTCTGAGGAAAAAGTTTTGTGTGTGGTCAAGTTGGTTAAGATGGAAATGGATTTGATTCGGTAACTGAGTTTTAGTATCAGAAGTAAGCTGGTGCAAAATTAGAATTTGGTTTCCTCTTTCTTAAAAGCATAGTCTTCTCTAACTTCCAGTCTGCTCTTGTTAAGGAAATTGTATCAGGTTTTGCTTTACCTTTGAGTGAATCTACACCAAGGACAGGAATTCTATGTTTAGTCAAAATACTTTCCTAGGCTCAAAAAGGAAGAGGCCTCTGTATGCAGAGGACTAAGGTTTTGGCTGTTTACCCGTTTTACTCTCTCTGTTTGCCTTTTCAAATGTTTTTTTAATCTTTAATTTTCTTTTTTTGGCGGGGGGGCGGGGTAGGCCCTGAGCTGACATCTGTTGCCAATCTTCCTCTTTTTATTTTTTTTCTCCCCAAAGCCCTGCCACATATATTCTAGTTGTAAGTCCTTCTAGTTCTTCTGTGTGAGCCCACCACCGCAGCGTGACTACTGACTGAGAAGCGGCGTGGTTCCACGCCTGGGAACGGAACCTGAGCTGCCTGCCGAAGTGGAGCGCACCAAACTTTAACCCCTAGGCCATCAGAGCTGGCCCGATATTTTTTTGATTTCTCCATTGATCCAATAGCTGTTCAGTAGCCCGTTGTTTAGTTTCCACATGTTTGTGACGCGTACTGAGGCCCTGAGCTAACATCTATTACCAACCTTCCTCCTTTTTTCCTCTCTTTTTTTCTCCCCGGAGCCCCAGTAGATAGTTGTATGTATGTCATAGTTATACCTCCTTTTAGTTGCTCTATGTGGGACACTGCCTCAGCGTGGCTTGATGATCGCTGAGTAGGTCTGTCTGTGCCCAGGATCCAAACGGGTGAACCCTGGGCCGCTGAAGCAGAGTGTGTGAACATCACCGCTACGACACCTGGCCGGCCCCTCTGTTTGCCTTTCATAATCTTCTTTTCCTTTCTTTTTTGAGGGAAATAAGTGCACTGTTAAAAAAAAAAATTTAATGGCAGAAGATCTACAAATATTTTTTTGTACTTTCATGGAACGGTTCAACGTCAACATTTACCTCATTTCAAACACACACACACACACACACACACACACACACACACGCACTCTCAGCGTGGCCTTGTACGGATGTACTGGAACTTGATTTCTTGAGTGGATGGCTGTGAAGTCTCTGCCTCCTACCCCCTACCATTTTTGTGGGTTTGCTTGTTTGTCGTGATGGTAAGGACTGCTGAAATCAGTATTCTTATCCCCACTCACTCATGCATTTGCACCCATGCTCCCCACCCCTGTGTGTTGTCTTTGGACCTTTTTTTGTGGCCCGTGCAGAGACACATTTTGTCTTTTAAACTTTGCTGTGGTCAAGTGTATCAGTCATTTCCTCAGTGGCCTCTGGGATTTGTCTGTCCGCCTTAGAAAGACCTTGTGGCCTGGAAGTGACAGGGTACAAACAATTCCTCCGTTCTTCCTCTGTCATTGTTGTCGTCCTCTGACGAGGCCTGCGTGGTTTCGGTTTGACAGTCCCCGCCCGCCACGTTTTCCGAAGCCCTCCCGGGAGCCAGGGAAGCACTCAGGCCACTCCGGGAAGCAGGTGCCGGCAGCCCCAGCCCCCCTGCTGGTGTCTCCGAGGGAATTTTCCACGTCTGCATCAGCCAGCCGGCCCGGCCCGGCCCAGGCCCGGCCCGGGAGTGGTGTGGGGAGTCTGTCTCCTTCCCAGCAACTGCCCCTCCCCCTCAGCTTTCCAAGTCCTCCTTCTGCGCCCGGGGTTGTGCCGTGCCGGCTGGGACCTCCGAGGTGGACGCCCGGGGGCCTCGCGGGACGCCCTCCCGGCCGCCCCAGGGTGAGAGTCATGATCCGAGGTGGGCCAGGACACGATCGGGGCGGTGGGCGGAGGCTGTGCACTCTCGCGGGCCCGCGCTCCGGATCCCTCCCTCCCTCCCGGGGACGTTTGTGCTGATTGTCCGGTGCCATCTAGCGGCCGCTTTTATATAGTTTCTGTGCTCCGGAGCTCCGGCGACATAGGCAAGGGAGGGGGACTGTTGAAGGACAGGTTGACGCAAGTAATCCATAACCAATCTATAAATCAGAATTGGGGTGAGTTTATTATGAGCCAAATTTGAGGACCACATAGCCCAGGGCCTTCCTTCCCCAAGGAAGGAAGGGCGCCAAAGAAGTGGGGTGTACCGCGTGGTTATATACCGTCAGAGTGTCTATCGCACAGGATTGGAATGTCCCTTTTACAGCACTCACGAGATTGCCCGGCCTGCCTGCCGGGCCTGCCTACCCGGCACAGCGATTCACACAGCAATTGATGAACACTGCAGAGAGCAGGTCTGTGGTCCCCAGCTGGGTGGTCACAGCGGGTCAGCAATCAATCCTTAGCCTAGAGAGAGAGAGGCTTACCCTCCAGGAAATGCTGATGTGGGGGAAGTTACTTTAGCTTAAGGGCATTTATTCTTGTCTTTGTGGCCTAGTAAATGCCTAAAGCAGATAGACAATCTATGCTCAAAGGCCACATCTGGCCCTTTTGGAAAAACAAGGTCAGGCTGAATTCGTTTTACACCAAATGGCTTCCTCATATACTCCAGTATATCCTATTGCTTGCCATTTATTTATCAGACATCTGTGTGGTTTCCCATCCGGGGCTGTGATGAACAGAGCTGCTGAGAACATTCGTGTCCAGGATTTTTCGTGAATGAACATGAAAGTTCTCGGGCCGCTCGGGCGTGGTGTCCTCCAGAGCACCCTTGAGCTTGATGCCTGCCTCCCCAGAAGGACTCACAGGGCTCCACGAAGCTGACTTCCTGGAGCTCCACCTGAGACCGCACGGCCCGAGCCCCCCCCACCCCCCCACGCCCCCCACCCCCCCGACCCCGCGCCAGAAATCACACTGGGGCCCTCAACCACCCAAGGCCCCAGCTAAACAAAGACACTCTTAGGAGGCAGGACGTTCCGAGGGCTTAGAGGTTGCAATTTTCTGTCGTCGTTTTTTTCTTGTCGTTGTTGCTGGTGAGTCTTGGAAACCCCCACGCTGTTTTCCGCAGTGGCCATGCCACTTTACATCACCACCAGGGAGGCGTGAGTGAGTGACTCGGCCTGTCCGTCCGCGACCTCGCTAGCAGTTTGATACTGTTCTCGTATTTTGCTGAAGGCATTCTGACAAATGTGTCCCGAGGATATCTCACTCCGATTCTCATTTGCATCTCCAGGAAACGGCTCACATCTTTTCACGTGCAGATTTGTAAATTCATCGGTTATCTCCTCCTCTCCATGTGAGATGCCTGCTCTGTCTTTTTGTTTATTGTGTATTTGGATTTTTTTTTTTCCCAAGATACTGCTACTGCATTTTGAGGGTTCTTTACAAATTCCAATCAGAGGTGTGGTTTGCACAGATTTTCTGCCCCCAGACTCTGTCCTTGGTCGTTTCGTCCTCTTAAGAGGGTGTTTCACAGAACCTAGGAGTTTAATTTTGATGATTTCCAATGTCTCCATTTCTTTTTATGGATCACGCTTCTGAGGTCAAGTCTTAAAATCTCTTTGCTGGCCCTGTACCCCCAATTCTTTCTCTTAGAATTCTTCCTCCTACAGCATGTTCTAGTTTTACTTCTTACATGGAAGTTGTTACTCCTGAGGTCCCGGTTGCCGTGACGAATGAAGCTCAACTCCCCTCTCTGCCTATTTCTCAAAAGGCCTGAGGCTGGACTACTGCTACAGATTCTTCTGATTTCGTGCTAAATGGACCCACCCGCACCCTCCCGTCCTGCCAGACCGGACCCTTGCACAAAAATCTCCACTTGAAGAGTGTTTTCACCTTAACCAGGACATAAACACCACCCGTGTCCCCACCACCACAAGCCCCCGCCCCTCCCCCGGCTCCCTCCCAACCCGTATAGCTAACACCCATGAAACAAAAATCTCCTGCTACCTCATCCACTTGAGAAGAGTCAGTCTCCTCTAAAGACCTTATCCTCGATGACTTACTGCTGCCTCCCTTTCCCTGGCACAATTCTCTCCCTGGATGTGCCCCATCTTAGACTCGCACAGCTCCACCGCTCGGGGGAGCTGGAGACGATATCCAAATTGGCTCAGACGGTAGCCTCCTCGTTTCAAAATGACCTACGCGTGACATCGGCCGTAAACGTGGTCCAGAAATCAGTGACTTTCGTGTGCCTCCGGTGAAATCCGGAGACCCTGGCATCTGGAACACATCTTCTCCACGTCCTTCAAACCTTTGCTCTCCCTCTTTACCCCTGATAGCCCGCCCGATGGTTCACGGGGAAATGAGATCCCGTCTGGCAAGAGCCGAGTCGTCTCCCCACCACGTGCGAA
>NW_026691767.1:7500-30000 GCF_020826845.1 Diceros bicornis minor
GGAACGGAGCAGGAGGAAAGAAGGGAGGCTGGCAGGGACGGAGGCAGGCAGGCAGCACAATCGAGTTTCTCTTTCCACAAAAGGCGTCCGGCGGAAAACTCACAGGAGGAGGGCTTTCGGGCTGCAAAGCCCAAAGCACACCTCCGCGGCGATGGGCCCAAAACGCTCAGAGATTCAGGGTCACCACTCAACTGACGGCTGTCCTCATTTGGGCCCCTGACTTAGGACCTCTCCCGCCCACCCCAACTTGGGAGCAAAGAGGAAAGCAAATCTGCTCCCCCCCCCCCCCCCCGTTACATAGGACGCCCCTTCTTCTAGTCAGCCCGCCTCCAGCTTTTCCACACGCCAAACACCTCTCGTCGGGATGGGCCTTCCTTTTTTTGCCACCATCCGGCTTTCCCACTCCTCTGCCAAATGCAAGTGGTGGAGGTGGAGGTGGAGGTGGAGGTGGAGGTGGAGGTGGAGGTGGAGGCCCACCGACCCTCTTGCTTGTTGGGAAGTGGTTCTCGTTCTCCTATGTGGGTGATCTTGATCTACACAGACGTTATTAGCTTGGGGAACGGGTAAGAGCACTCAGATGAATGTCTGTGCCCAGTGTCGATAACGAACTAGCTGTCTCCGTCTCCGTCTGTCTGTCTCTTCCCTTTATGTGTGTATGTGATAAAGGTAGGGAGACCCACCGACAAGCCGACTACCTGCAGACCGACCCACCCTACCTAATTTTCATCACTCTGAAAATTGAGGTCACGTCCTGTAAAATCAAGCCTTTAAAAAGTGCACCAGCCGGTGGGCCTTGGGAGTCTATTCACACAGTTGGCACAGCCGTCACCAATATGTATTTATTTCCAGGACATTCGCATCACCTCAAAATTAACAACGCCCCCTCCCCCCCCACACACACACACACCCCGGGGAAAGACCAATCAGATTAACGGCAGGGTGCTTTTTTCAACAGGCAGGCCCGAGTCATCCCTTTAGAATGTTTCCGAGTCCCGTTCCGTTCTCGGACGCAAGCACTTTCGGCCCTCAAGGAAGCAGACGGTGGGGGTGGAGGTGAAGGTGGACTGGGGGGCGTGTGTGGCATGTCCGTCCTTCTGCCACTGCAGAAATTATTTCGAAAGGAGGGAGGGACGGTTGGTGTAGGTGGACCGTACTGGGTGACGGTGGTTTGGGAGCTTTCCCTAGAATGAGGAGAGAGCAGTCTTCCCTGTGAAGTCAGGGAGCCGGAATAGGTTGCCCCCACATCGACCCGCTCTGGCACATGGGTTCTTTGGAATTCGAGGCCCTGGCCTTGAGAAACAGCGGGCGCGAGAAGGGCACGGGACCTCTCCCTTGTCGTCCTGACCTGAAATCGGGAGATGAAGCTCCCACGGGAAAGGTGCCCTCCTGAACCAGGAGGACGCTTGTCAGCCCAGACGCTAGCCCGGAGGACTCTGTTTCAAACAAAACCTTGACTCCTCCCATCTCTTGATTGACCTTCCCACAGGTGGCTGGCCTCGGAAGCCTAGAGCCGCTTTCCTTTCTCCTGTCATTTCGCTACAACTGGATTGTCCGTGGTGTGACGTGCTCTAGGAGCTGGAATTCAGTCAGAGCCGCCACTTCGAGTGACTTCCGCTTTAGGCTTCTCCCCGAGTGACGTGCCCTTGCACGCGTTCCTAATCTCTCTGTCGTTCTCTTCTGGATCTGTCTTTTTGTTACCGGGCCGGGGTGGGCTCAGCCAAGGACTCAGAAGGGGGATAGCGGCGGGAACATCATTTCTCCTCCCCTATGCCTGCTGAACGCAGGCTTACACACCGGAAACTCCCCCACCCTCACCCCTCAGTGGGATGCTGTACATCCTTCGGGTCACACACAGTCTGCATGCGTGGGCACCGACAGAAAGATTTGGCAACAGCCTTAGCTGCTCTGCGCTGGTTCCAAGTGCCGCCCCGCCTCCCCCCCACGGCGCGCCCTGCCCCCCCCACCACCACCACCACCACCAAGAGAGAGAAGTGAAGTGACTCCGGGAGAAAGCCGATTCAGAAATTACACATAATTCAGCTGGTACTTGCTGTGAAAGGGGGACAGGGTATGCTTTGAAACGCTGAAATTCTCCCTGCCTTTCCTTGACGGGAATGACAGCGCCTACAACCTGCTGTCATTGGCGAGTTTAGTCACCTCGAGAGGAAGGACCGATTTCAAATGGCTGAACCCTGGTGGGTCACGGTGCAGGTGACGTGACCCTCTCTGACAGACGCAGGCAATCCCCTGCTCCGGGTCAAGGAGAGAGGGTGTTTATTGTTCTGTTCTTTAAAATGGTGCTTCAAGATGGACAGCACTTACAACCTAGCCTTTTCACCCTTCATAATCGTACGGCAGTGGCACGAGGTACGTTCACATCCTCCTCGTCGAGTTCACTGTTCCAGGGTTATTTGATTTTTAAAGTCAAATCTCGGGATCACGACTTGGAGTCACCCACCGTTCGCCCACTGAGAGAGAGCCCCTCCCCCCCCCCCCCCCGTTCACTCGGAGGTGCTGTCGGTGGGGGTTCCTTCATGTTTGTCCATCATCCTTCCTCTTCTTAAGGGTGAGGAGGCGATGCGTGAAATCGCCAGTGGGTATGCGGCACGAGACTGAGGACTTCCCGCGGGAAGCAGGGTGGGAGAGGGAGGACAGACCGATCCAGCGGACTTGAAGACGAATGATCAAAACCTGCACCTAGAGCAGAGCGTCGCCAGTTAGGAGTTTGCTTGCTGGGCCCGTAACCCAGGTGGATGAGTCAAACCATCCCCTGCCAGGCCTCTCCCGGCCCCGGGACTCCAAGCCCGCGTTTGTCCCGTGAAACTCCGACACACCGAGATTATCTGTTTTGGTGTCCCCCTTT
Source organism: Diceros bicornis minor (assembly GCF_020826845.1). Lineage (NCBI taxonomy): Eukaryota > Metazoa > Chordata > Mammalia > Perissodactyla > Rhinocerotidae > Diceros > Diceros bicornis. The sequence continues at coordinate 10,364 of NW_026691767.1, forward strand.
GATTCGGCTCCCCATCCCGCCCCCGCCCCGTGCCACGCGCCACGCAGTGAGGAAGACGTAAACCGGGACGTCAGTCCCCACGGCCCTGATTCTCAAGTGGTTTAGCGGGTTAGGGAAAGCGGGGGCGGGGGGGGTGCTCTTTCTGTCCCAGAGGAGTCGCGCTTCTCAGACATCCATGCTCCCTCCCTCTCTCCCTGCAGTTTGGAAGCTGCAGCCTAAGGGTGGGGGAGTTGAAGAGAGCCATTCAGTGGAGAGACGCCCGAGGCGAAGTGAAAGGCTCCGACTTGACCGCAGAGCTTTCTGCATTTCAATGAAACCATTCCGTGAGGCCCATTGGAGTGAATGGGCCTGACCTCCCTTCCCCCCCCCCCTGGCTGGCGAGTCCCACCCACTTGGCAACGGAAGGCTAGGGGTTTCATCCTCCGTGGTGAACCCGGGCCCCTCGTCCGAAGGAAAATCCCGCATGGGCGTGGGTACAGCCGAGTTGGTATCTCGGGCAAAGCCGTCAGGGTGGCGAGATGATGGTGGATGAGAGGAGACTTGTTCCGGGGCCGCCCTCCCCTGTGGGTGCGAGTGGGGCTGGGGGCGGGACCCGGACCGTGGGAGAGTGCAGGACGGGAGCAGCTGCCCGCCTGCCCGCCTTCGGGCTGAGAGCAGCACACAGGGCACGCTGGCTCCCGCAACTTCATTTGTTCTGGGAACCTTCTGTGGTTACCCGTGAGGCGCCAGTTGCTCTGAGGAACAAAGCTCAACTCCTCTCTCTGCTTCTTTCCCAAGAGGCCTGAGTCTCAGCGACTACAGATTCTTCTGATTGCTCGCTAAATGGACCCACGCGCACCCTCCCGTCCTGCCGGACCGGACCCTTCTACAAAAATCTCCACTTGGGAGTTTTCTCGCCTCACCCAGAGCAGACACACCACCCCCACCCCCACCCCCACCACCCCTCTCCCTCCTTGCCGCTCCCCCGCCTCAATAGCTAACACACACGAAACAAAACTCCAGCTGGTCAGGGCCGGCCCCGTGGCTTAGCGGTTATGTGCGCGCGCTCCGCTGCTGGCGGCCCCGGTTCGGATCCCGGGCGCGCGCCGACGCACCGCTTCTCCGGCCATGCTGAGGCCGTGTCCCATGTCGGGGGAAGAGGGAGAATCTCCCTCTGCCCTTTCCCTTAGGTTCTTATGGCTGGCCAAATAATCGACGAGACAGGTTAGCAGGAGAAAATAATACCAAGTTTAAGAACATGTATACATGGGAGAAACTCAGAAATGAGCAACTCGTCCCTCTGTCTAAGCTGCTTGCCTAAGTATTGCAGCTAAAGGCGAGGAGCGTGTTGGGGGTGGGTAGTGGCCTGGGACTTCAGAGGGCAGGAGGACCATTCTTTTCGGGGTCAGCTGTAGAGAATGTGGTCAGGGAGAGTTAGAGTTTTGGGATAAAAGGGTGCTTGGTGCCCCTCCCATTGTAACATCTATTTTACATGATCATTACAGCCATCATGATAGAAGATCTGTTCCAGGAAGGAGCCACCATGTCGAATTCTTTAGGCAGTTAGTGGGGGAGGTCAAATGTCCCTCAGAGAAAACAATCAAGGTAAAGAGATATATTTCAGGGTGGCCAAATCTTGATCTCCCACAGTCCCGCCTCTGAAACTAAAAGTTTCACAGTCCTTTGAAACCTTACAGAAGTTTCATAGTCCAGAAGCTGAGTTGGTAGATTGTTTCATCTCACTGAACACGTTTCTTAGTCCTGATAATAGGTCGGTTCAATTAAGTTCATTTCAGAAGGTGTGATGCAGGTGGGCTCTCAAGGTGACGCCTATATTGTGGAAGCAAGCAATCAAGTATTTAATAGAAGCATTTCTATGGAAACAAAAGAGAAACAAGGTTAATGGTTGGAGCCGATTGGAAACGTGTTTTTGAGTTCAGAGGACAGCCAGTGAAGAAGCATTTTAGATGTCAGCGTCCAAGTATCTTTTGCAGTTTAAAATGTCTCTGATGGTGTCGTCAGGTCATCTCTTAAGTTTATGTCAAGTCCAGTCCATCGGCTTCAGTTTGTAAGTCTTCAGGAAAAAGGGCAGGTTTAGTTTTCAGCGATTTCCAATGAAAATGATGGAAAAAAATCAAAAACGTTAGTTTGGACATCTGTCGCCAGATGTTTCAGGAGACTAGAAGAAATCAGGATCCAGTCCAGTCAACAGATATAAGACAAAAACCTCAAAAGACAACAAAACTAGGATCTAATATCCGCAAATTTATACTGAAATAGTTTTTACCGAAATATAATTTTTCTCTCCAAAATCACCCTCATTTTTATTAAGATAGCAAAATTAAAACTAGTTTGCAAAATAAGTCTTCTATTCCAATAGAGTTGGCCCAATTATTTACATAAGTACAGCAAGAATAGCAGTTGATCACATAGGCTCTTTTAAATCTGCTTTGCTGGAACTTTTGATAAGGAATCTCACATTGAACTTTAAAGGTCTCTCGAGGCCAGGAAAGCAAAGCCAAGGATTTTGTCATCAGACTTTGTCTGCAATACCCATAGATTTGGGTGAATTCCTCTCTTCTGAGGTTCCCCCCAAATATTTCGAGGTTCCTTGTACCTGACAGATAAGTGACATTCTTGACTTATCCTGGTAAGTGCTGCTTGGAACATAAGGTACCAGGCCAATATTTCCATGTGGCTTTATTCCATAAAGTCAAATCTTCATTCCTCAGAAGCTGCAGGGTGATATCGCAAATATGATGTTCCAGTTACAACCTTGGTAACATAACCAGTGTTTCCAATTGTGTCCTGTGATAAGGAGAACAGATTCTTATTGAACTTATGCAAGTAACTATATTGCCATGAAAACAACAATACTCACTCACTAAGAGTTTCCAAATTTGAGGGATCAGATAGAGAGAAAAAGATAAATATTTCAATTTTACTGACAAAAATATCATTTACCAAATTGCTATAAATCATAGCTAGCTCAGGAGAAAAGAGAAAAAGTTTTCCTTAAATCTGAAAAAACAAAACATTGAAAATTCAGCAACACTTCAAATGAAAAATCATAGAAATTATAATTATCCTTATCAGTTGATTCAGTCCTGTGTAATCCATTCTTGATCCCAACCTTTTTGTTAGCAGCTTCATGAAGTCGGTTTCTCCATCAGATTTCTGTAATTTCTTACCACGTTCATTTTCGTGATCAGAAAGTTTGTCAGAAACCTTATTCCAGTGTAAATATCAGAGTCCTTTCCATGAATTTTTCTGAAGTTGAAACATATTTTGCAAAAGCATTAGAGCAAAGAAATAAGTCTGTAAACAACAAGACCTCAAAATGGCAATTGACAAAGAAATTTGGTTAATTTGTGACATACAACACTTTAAAATAATAATAACCAGAATTATGACTGATAATCAGGACAGATCAGCATTTCAGTAACGTTATACAATTTTAAAACACCTATATGAATAACATTTACCCACATAATAGCACCTGAGCAGGCTTATCGTCACTTGTCTGACAATGCTTTCCATGTAATTTAACATACTGAATAAGCCTAATAAGTTTAGTATCTTCCTCCTTATAGGAAGAGAGCAAATGTCTTTGAGAAGTTCCAGGGCCCTTTGAAAATTCTCAAAGTAAAAAAAAAAAAAAAGGTAAAGAGATATATTTCAGGGTGGCCAAATCTTGATCTCCCACACCCACATAGAGCAACTGGAGGGATGTGCAACTGTGACATACAGCCATCTACTGGGGCTCTGGGGAAAAAGAAGAGGAGGATTGGCAATATAGATGTTAGCTCAGAGCCGGTCTTCCTCAGCAAAGAGAGGAGGATTAGCGTGGATGTTAGCTCAGGGCTGATCTTCCTCACACACACACACACACACACACACACACACACACACACACGCACACACACGCACACACAGACACACACACAAATCCAGCCGGTCTCCTTCTACCTCATCCACTTGAGAAGAGTCGCTCTCCTCTAAAGACCTTATCCTCAATGACTTACTGCTGCCTCCCTTTCCCTGGCACAATTCTCTCCCTGGATGTGCCCCATCTTAGACTCGCACAGCACTTGCAGGTCCAGTTCCTTCCCCAGGTTTGGGAAGTTCTCAGCAATCATTTCTTTGAAGAAGCTCTCTGCTCCTTTCTCCCTGTCTTCTCCTCCCTCTGGGAGATTATAAGCCTTATGTTACTTTTCCTAATCGAGCTGGATATTTCTCAAAGAATTTCGTGGTTTTTTAAAAAATCTTAGTTCTCTCTCCTCCTCTACCTGGAGCATTTCTAGGCTTCTATCTTAGACCTCACTAATTCTCTCCTCCATAGGGTCTGCTCTTTTTTTTTTTTTTTTTTTAATGCCTTTAACCTTATTTTTTAATCTCACTATTTGTGTCCTTCATATCTAGAGTTTCTGTTTGGTTTTTCTATTAGAGCTCCAATCTCTTTGTTGAAGTATTCCTTCTGTTCGTTAATTTTATTCTTGAGCTCCTCGAACTGTCCTTCTGTCTGAGTTTTTATGTAACTCGTTGAGTTTCTCTATGACAGTTGTTTTCTCTGTGTGTGTGTGTGTGTGTGTGTGTGTGTGTGTGTGTGTGAGGAAGATCGGCACTGAGCTGACATTCATGCCAATCCTCCTCTTTTTTTTTGTTCTGAGGAAGACCGGCCCTGAGCTGACATCTGTTGCCAATCCTCCTCCTTTTTTCCCCCCCTTTTTCTCCCCAAATCCCCAGGACGCAGTTGTGTGTCATAGTTGCACACCCTTCTAGTTGCTGTATGTGGGACGCCGCCTCAGCATGGCTGGACAGGCGATGCGTCGGTACGCGCCCGGACCCGAACCCGGGCCGCCGGTAGCGGAGCGCATGCACTTCACCGCTAAGCCACGGGGCCGCCCCCTAGGGCAGCTGTCTTGAGTTCTCTGTCAGATGGTCATCGTCTGTGACTTCGGGTTTGGTTTCTGGAGAGTTGTCATTTTCCTTCTGTTCTGCTGTGTTACTGTACTGTCGATCTTCATGCTGTTTGATGAATGGATCCTCTGCTGGGGCACATTTGTGGTAGTCACGGCCTTCTCTTATTTGGGTCAGGCTTCAGTTACTTTGGTTCTGATTGCCCGGGTCTTGTGTTCCTCCACTGGCTCTCCGTGGGCTCACACACTGCTGTCCCGTGCACCACCTGCACTGCTGTTCCCAGGTTGTCTTGGGGTGCCGGTTGCACTGCTGCCAGGGGTGCTGGGTTCACAGGTGTGCCGTCACTGGTGGGAGCCCAGGGACCCAGGGACTCATATGCGGCCCCCCCGGCTGGTGAAGCGGGGTTGGGTCACCGCTTCTGCTGTGGCTTCTAATGCTTCTGGCCACAGACTCCACCTGCCACGGCGGGGGCGGGGGGTGACAGGGGGCTGTTTTTTCTGTTCCTGCCCCATCTGCTCACAGTTGTGCCGGTCGGGCCACTCCAAGTTCATGCGGGCAGGACTGCCACCGCTCGGTGGGTGCTCTCACAGGCCAGGCATCTGCCACTCCGTGAGTGTTTGCACGCAGGCTGGGCTGCCCCTGCCTCCACTCACAGTCACGCTGGCTGCAGCTTGAGGACCCATGTCCTGCATCGTCGCCACCGTCAGGAGGAAGGGGCCGCTTCCCTAGTTCCAGGGCTTCCCGAGGGTCCGGTCCACCCACCTTCAGATGTATAGCTGTGTGGGGGATCAGACTGGGCCAACCCAAAATGTGTCTCTTTGGCTTGATTGTTTTTAAGAACAAAAGACTCTGAAAGGAACTCTGACCTCCCCCCAACTGCCTAAAAGAATTTAAAATAGAAGGGGCTATTCCAGGGATGGACTAATGCCATCACATAACTTTAATGTCATGTAAAACATGTGTCTCAGCTCACCTTGTCTGTAGTTGGCCCATTTACGTTTCCAACGCCGTGTAAATTGCCTTCCTCCTCTTTGAAATCCCAAACCACTACCCCCAAGGTCCTCCTCTGTCTAAAAAGCTAAAGCTGAAGATAATATTTAAACTGGCAGCTCGGCCGTGTTGGTGAGTTGTTCCCTTTTCCTGAGTCTCTCCCGTGTATACACGTTCTAAAGCTTTGTTTGATTTTCTCCTGTTACTCCATCTCGTGTCGATTTAATTTGTAGCCCAGCCAGAAGGACCTAAAGACGGTAGAGGGTTTGCCTTCCTCCCCTACAGCCGCATGGATCTCTCAGCATCTTGTTGTGCTGTGTAGGGAATCCCTGTGTCGGTCAGTAGACGTCTGTTTGGTTGTACCTTAGAGGGGAGAGGCGAAGGGAACAACTCATGCCACCATGATGCTGACGTCACTCTGATAAACTTTTAGCAGGAGTTACATTTTATGGCATGTGTACTTATTTTGTGTGTGTGTGTGTGTGTGTGTGAGGAAGATCAGCCCTGAGCTAACATCCATGCTTGTCTTCCTCTTTTTTTTTTTTTTTTTTACTGAGGAAGACCGGCTCTGAGCTAACATCTAGTGCCAATCCTCCTCCTTTTTTTTTCACCCAAAGCCCCAGTAGATAGTTGTCTGTCACAGCTGCACATCCTTCTAGTTGCTGTATGTGGGACGTGGCCTCAGCGTGGCCGGAGAAGCGGTGCGTCGGTGCGCGCCCGGGATCCGAACCCGGGCCGCCAGCAGCGGAGCGCGCGCACTTAACCGCTAAGCCACGGGGCCGGCCCTGGCATGTGTACTTAAAACAACTTCCAAAATCTCTTTGGTAGCTTGAAACCTGGATGTTTGGCTACGTGAAATTAAGGGATAAAACATTAATTGAAGGGCCAGCCCCGCGGCTTAGCGGTTAAGTGCGCGCGCTCCGCTGCTGGCGGCCCGGGTTCGGATCCCGGGATCGCACCGACGCACCGCTTCTCCGGCCACGCTGAGGCCGGGTCCCACATACAGCAACTAGGAGGATGTGCAGCTATGACAGACAGCTAGCTACTGGGGCGTTGGGGGAAAAATAAATAAATAAAATCTTTAAAAAAAAACATTAATTGAATAGCTAGATCGTTTCCAAATAGGATAAAATATTAGACCTTAACGACTAAATATAGGTTTATCCACTGTTGGCTTCTGAGGACAGAGAAACTAAAAGATGTTTGGGACTATTAATAAACATGTCTTGTGCTTTATGAAGAGTATGCTATGAAATGACATGTTTCTAAAAATTATAAAGTGTTCATAGGATTTGCCAAGCCACAAAATGCTAACGGACAAAACAGTTCACAGTTGCTTACCTCTTAGTTCTCACTAAAAATTAAGGTTTCTAGGCGTTATAAATTCTTTAATGAAGCCATCAATCAATCGATCAATCAATTAATTAAATTATCTGGGACATCGGCCCTGAGCTAACATCTATTGCCCATCTTCCTCCTTTTTTCCTTTTATTTTTTTCCTCCCCAGAGCCGCAGTAGATCGTTGTATGTCATAGTTGTACGTCCTTCCAGTTGCTCTATGTGAGATGCCGCCTCAGCATGGCTTGATGAGCTGTGCGTAGGCCCGAGCCCAAGATCTGAACCGGTGGACCCCCGGCAGCTGAGGCGGAGCACGCAAACTTAACCGCTACGCCACTGGGCCGGCCTCTAAAAGTTCTAACTAATATATGTGACTGAAGCTACTAACAATTAATAAGGGAAACGTCTTTGTCTTCATGGAAAGGAAGATGGATGTTTTCAGTGAAGACGGTATAAAAAATAGCCATTCTTGTTTCTTTAAAAAGCCTGTGAAAAGTGTGTGGGGAAAAAACAACTCTGAGGAAAAAGTTTTGTGTGTGGTCAAGTTGGTTAAGATGGAAATGGATTTGATTCGGTAACTGAGTTTTAGTATCAGAAGTAAGCTGGTGCAAAATTAGAATTTGGTTTCCTCTTTCTTAAAAGCATAGTCTTCTCTAACTTCCAGTCTGCTCTTGTTAAGGAAATTGTATCAGGTTTTGCTTTACCTTTGAGTGAATCTACACCAAGGACAGGAATTCTATGTTTAGTCAAAATACTTTCCTAGGCTCAAAAAGGAAGAGGCCTCTGTATGCAGAGGACTAAGGTTTTGGCTGTTTACCCGTTTTACTCTCTCTGTTTGCCTTTTCAAATGTTTTTTTAATCTTTAATTTTCTTTTTTTGGCGGGGGGGCGGGGTAGGCCCTGAGCTGACATCTGTTGCCAATCTTCCTCTTTTTATTTTTTTTCTCCCCAAAGCCCTGCCACATATATTCTAGTTGTAAGTCCTTCTAGTTCTTCTGTGTGAGCCCACCACCGCAGCGTGACTACTGACTGAGAAGCGGCGTGGTTCCACGCCTGGGAACGGAACCTGAGCTGCCTGCCGAAGTGGAGCGCACCAAACTTTAACCCCTAGGCCATCAGAGCTGGCCCGATATTTTTTTGATTTCTCCATTGATCCAATAGCTGTTCAGTAGCCCGTTGTTTAGTTTCCACATGTTTGTGACGCGTACTGAGGCCCTGAGCTAACATCTATTACCAACCTTCCTCCTTTTTTCCTCTCTTTTTTTCTCCCCGGAGCCCCAGTAGATAGTTGTATGTATGTCATAGTTATACCTCCTTTTAGTTGCTCTATGTGGGACACTGCCTCAGCGTGGCTTGATGATCGCTGAGTAGGTCTGTCTGTGCCCAGGATCCAAACGGGTGAACCCTGGGCCGCTGAAGCAGAGTGTGTGAACATCACCGCTACGACACCTGGCCGGCCCCTCTGTTTGCCTTTCATAATCTTCTTTTCCTTTCTTTTTTGAGGGAAATAAGTGCACTGTTAAAAAAAAAAATTTAATGGCAGAAGATCTACAAATATTTTTTTGTACTTTCATGGAACGGTTCAACGTCAACATTTACCTCATTTCAAACACACACACACACACACACACACACACACACACACGCACTCTCAGCGTGGCCTTGTACGGATGTACTGGAACTTGATTTCTTGAGTGGATGGCTGTGAAGTCTCTGCCTCCTACCCCCTACCATTTTTGTGGGTTTGCTTGTTTGTCGTGATGGTAAGGACTGCTGAAATCAGTATTCTTATCCCCACTCACTCATGCATTTGCACCCATGCTCCCCACCCCTGTGTGTTGTCTTTGGACCTTTTTTTGTGGCCCGTGCAGAGACACATTTTGTCTTTTAAACTTTGCTGTGGTCAAGTGTATCAGTCATTTCCTCAGTGGCCTCTGGGATTTGTCTGTCCGCCTTAGAAAGACCTTGTGGCCTGGAAGTGACAGGGTACAAACAATTCCTCCGTTCTTCCTCTGTCATTGTTGTCGTCCTCTGACGAGGCCTGCGTGGTTTCGGTTTGACAGTCCCCGCCCGCCACGTTTTCCGAAGCCCTCCCGGGAGCCAGGGAAGCACTCAGGCCACTCCGGGAAGCAGGTGCCGGCAGCCCCAGCCCCCCTGCTGGTGTCTCCGAGGGAATTTTCCACGTCTGCATCAGCCAGCCGGCCCGGCCCGGCCCAGGCCCGGCCCGGGAGTGGTGTGGGGAGTCTGTCTCCTTCCCAGCAACTGCCCCTCCCCCTCAGCTTTCCAAGTCCTCCTTCTGCGCCCGGGGTTGTGCCGTGCCGGCTGGGACCTCCGAGGTGGACGCCCGGGGGCCTCGCGGGACGCCCTCCCGGCCGCCCCAGGGTGAGAGTCATGATCCGAGGTGGGCCAGGACACGATCGGGGCGGTGGGCGGAGGCTGTGCACTCTCGCGGGCCCGCGCTCCGGATCCCTCCCTCCCTCCCGGGGACGTTTGTGCTGATTGTCCGGTGCCATCTAGCGGCCGCTTTTATATAGTTTCTGTGCTCCGGAGCTCCGGCGACATAGGCAAGGGAGGGGGACTGTTGAAGGACAGGTTGACGCAAGTAATCCATAACCAATCTATAAATCAGAATTGGGGTGAGTTTATTATGAGCCAAATTTGAGGACCACATAGCCCAGGGCCTTCCTTCCCCAAGGAAGGAAGGGCGCCAAAGAAGTGGGGTGTACCGCGTGGTTATATACCGTCAGAGTGTCTATCGCACAGGATTGGAATGTCCCTTTTACAGCACTCACGAGATTGCCCGGCCTGCCTGCCGGGCCTGCCTACCCGGCACAGCGATTCACACAGCAATTGATGAACACTGCAGAGAGCAGGTCTGTGGTCCCCAGCTGGGTGGTCACAGCGGGTCAGCAATCAATCCTTAGCCTAGAGAGAGAGAGGCTTACCCTCCAGGAAATGCTGATGTGGGGGAAGTTACTTTAGCTTAAGGGCATTTATTCTTGTCTTTGTGGCCTAGTAAATGCCTAAAGCAGATAGACAATCTATGCTCAAAGGCCACATCTGGCCCTTTTGGAAAAACAAGGTCAGGCTGAATTCGTTTTACACCAAATGGCTTCCTCATATACTCCAGTATATCCTATTGCTTGCCATTTATTTATCAGACATCTGTGTGGTTTCCCATCCGGGGCTGTGATGAACAGAGCTGCTGAGAACATTCGTGTCCAGGATTTTTCGTGAATGAACATGAAAGTTCTCGGGCCGCTCGGGCGTGGTGTCCTCCAGAGCACCCTTGAGCTTGATGCCTGCCTCCCCAGAAGGACTCACAGGGCTCCACGAAGCTGACTTCCTGGAGCTCCACCTGAGACCGCACGGCCCGAGCCCCCCCCACCCCCCCACGCCCCCCACCCCCCCGACCCCCGCGCCAGAAATCACACTGGGGCCCTCAACCACCCAAGGCCCCAGCTAAACAAAGACACTCTTAGGAGGCAGGACGTTCCGAGGGCTTAGAGGTTGCAATTTTCTGTCGTCGTTTTTTTCTTGTCGTTGTTGCTGGTGAGTCTTGGAAACCCCCACGCTGTTTTCCGCAGTGGCCATGCCACTTTACATCACCACCAGGGAGGCGTGAGTGAGTGACTCGGCCTGTCCGTCCGCGACCTCGCTAGCAGTTTGATACTGTTCTCGTATTTTGCTGAAGGCATTCTGACAAATGTGTCCCGAGGATATCTCACTCCGATTCTCATTTGCATCTCCAGGAAACGGCTCACATCTTTTCACGTGCAGATTTGTAAATTCATCGGTTATCTCCTCCTCTCCATGTGAGATGCCTGCTCTGTCTTTTTGTTTATTGTGTATTTGGATTTTTTTTTTTCCCAAGATACTGCTACTGCATTTTGAGGGTTCTTTACAAATTCCAATCAGAGGTGTGGTTTGCACAGATTTTCTGCCCCCAGACTCTGTCCTTGGTCGTTTCGTCCTCTTAAGAGGGTGTTTCACAGAACCTAGGAGTTTAATTTTGATGATTTCCAATGTCTCCATTTCTTTTTATGGATCACGCTTCTGAGGTCAAGTCTTAAAATCTCTTTGCTGGCCCTGTACCCCCAATTCTTTCTCTTAGAATTCTTCCTCCTACAGCATGTTCTAGTTTTACTTCTTACATGGAAGTTGTTACTCCTGAGGTCCCGGTTGCCGTGACGAATGAAGCTCAACTCCCCTCTCTGCCTATTTCTCAAAAGGCCTGAGGCTGGACTACTGCTACAGATTCTTCTGATTTCGTGCTAAATGGACCCACCCGCACCCTCCCGTCCTGCCAGACCGGACCCTTGCACAAAAATCTCCACTTGAAGAGTGTTTTCACCTTAACCAGGACATAAACACCACCCGTGTCCCCACCACCACAAGCCCCCGCCCCTCCCCCGGCTCCCTCCCAACCCGTATAGCTAACACCCATGAAACAAAAATCTCCTGCTACCTCATCCACTTGAGAAGAGTCAGTCTCCTCTAAAGACCTTATCCTCGATGACTTACTGCTGCCTCCCTTTCCCTGGCACAATTCTCTCCCTGGATGTGCCCCATCTTAGACTCGCACAGCTCCACCGCTCGGGGGAGCTGGAGACGATATCCAAATTGGCTCAGACGGTAGCCTCCTCGTTTCAAAATGACCTACGCGTGACATCGGCCGTAAACGTGGTCCAGAAATCAGTGACTTTCGTGTGCCTCCGGTGAAATCCGGAGACCCTGGCATCTGGAACACATCTTCTCCACGTCCTTCAAACCTTTGCTCTCCCTCTTTACCCCTGATAGCCCGCCCGATGGTTCACGGGGAAATGAGATCCCGTCTGGCAAGAGCCGAGTCGTCTCCCCACCACGTGCGAAAAGAAAAGGCACGGGCCCACCCCCGCCCATCTTATCCTTCTTCACCCACACCATCGTGTCATAAAAATGAGTGCCCCAGAAAAACGTGTCCCTCCTCCTGTCAAAAGCTGAAACCTCGGGTCAAACACTGAGACGGAAAGGACGCTGGGGTATTGTTTTGAGCTACACACAGACGCTTTTAAAGAGGACGACAACAACAAACGAGCAAAACCTTACCCCCATCAGGGAGCAGGTGCAAGAATGGAGTGCTGACTGACCCTCCTTCTTTGCTTCCTGGAAGCAGGAGGTCGGTCAACCAACCAACCAACCACCCTCCCCTCCACACACACACCCCGAGGAAGATGTCCTCTCTATCCCAGGAGGAGAGTGACGTTCTTATCTTATTGGCAAGGTCGGGAAGTTGAGGATGAGAGAATTCTGTACAAACGGACCTCGTTAACGATGTTTACTCTTCCAATCCACGAGCATGGAACATCTTTCCATCTCTTTCTTCTTCGATTTCTCTCGGTAACGTCTTACAGTTTTCAGCGTATAGGTCTTTCACCTCCTCGGTAAAGTCTATTCCTTGCTATTTTCTTCTTTGTGCGGTGATTGTAAATGGGAGTGTATTCTCAACTTCACTTTCCACTAGTTTGTCGTTAGTGTGTCGAAATGTAACTGATTTCTGTCTGTTGATTTGTATCTTGCAACTCGACTGTATTTGTTGATTATTTCCAGGAGGTTTTCGGTGGATTCCTGAGGGTTTTCTATATAGAGAATCGTGTCACCCGCCAATAGTGAGAGTTTCACTTCTGCCTGTCCGACTTGGATCCCTTTTATTTCCTTTTCTTGCCTCATCGATCTGGCTCAGACTTCCAGGAGTATGCCGAATAAGAGTGGTGAGAGCTGGCATCCTTGTCTTGTTCACGTTCTCAGAGGAATGGCTTTCAGTTTTTCTCCGTTGAGTATGAGGTTGGGCTGTGGGTTTGCCATGTGTGGCCTTCATTCTGTTGAGGTACTTTCCTTCCATGCCCATTTTCTCGAGAGTTTCTATCATAAATGGATGTTGGATCTTGTCCAATGCTTCCTCTGCCTCTATTGAGATGGTCACGTGGTTTTTATTCCTCATTTTGTTAACGTGGTGTGTTCACCTTGATTGATTTGTGGACGTGGAACCATCCCCACATGCCTGGAATAAATCCCGCTGGGTCGTGGTGGATGATCCTTGGGATGTGTTGTATTCGAGTCGTTAATATTTCCCTGAGGATTTTTGCATCGATGTTCATCAGTGATATTGGCCTGTATTTTTCTTGTTCTATGCTGTCCTTGTCCGGTTCGGATGTCAGAGTAATATTGGCCTCGTAGAATGAGTTAGGAAGCTTCCCCTCCTCTTTAATTTTTTGGAAGAATTTGAGAAGGGCAGATATTGAGTCTTATTTGGATGTTTGGTAGAACTCACCAGGGGAGCTGTCTTGCTCTGGACTTTTCTTTTCTGAGAGGTTTTTGATTACCGTTTCAATCTCTTTACTTGTGATTGGTCTATTCAGATTCTCTCTTCTTCTTCTTCTTCTTCTTCTTCTTCTTCTTCTTCTTCTTCTTCTTCTTCTTCTTCTTCTCCTCCTCCTCCTCCTCCTCCTCCTCCTCCTCCTCCTCCTCCTCCTTCTTCTGGAGGAAGATTGGCCCTGCGATAACATCTGTTGCCAATCTTCCTCTTTTTTCTCCCCAAAGCCCCACTACATAGCTCTGTATCATAGTTGTAGAGTTGTAGCTCTTCTATGTGGGACGCCACCTCAGCATGGCTTCATGAGCGGTGAGTAGGTCCACACCCAGGATCCGAACCAGGGAACCTGGGCCACCACAGCGGAATGGGTGAACTTAACCGCTACGTCACCGGGCGGGCCCTCTCTCTTTCTTCTTGATTCAGTTTTGGGAGGTCGCAGGATTCTAAGAACTTATCCATTTCTTCTAGGTTATCATCCTGTCTGTGGGCGTATAGCTTTTCATAACAGTCTCTTATAATCCTTTGCATTCCTGTGGTGTCTGTTGTAACTTCTCTTCTTTCCTTTCTGATTTTATCTATTTCAGTCTTCTCTCTTTTTTTCTCAGTGATTCTGGCTGAGGGTTTGCCCATTTTGTTTATCTTCTCAAAGAACTGGATCTTAGTTTCCTTTCTATTTTATGTATGTATTTTTTTAGTCTCTATTTCATTAATGTCTGCTGTGATTTTTATTATTTCCTTCCTTCTACTGACTTTGGGCTTTGTTTGGTCTTTTTCTAGTTCCTTTAGGTATAGGGCAAGCTTGTTTATTTGAGATTTTTCTTGTTTGTTGAGGTAGGCCTGTTTTTCTATTCATTTCCCTCTTAGCGCTGCTTTTGCTGCAGCCCATAAGTTTTGGTATGTTGTGTTTTCATTTTGATTTGTCTCTAGGTATATTTTTTTAACTCTAGTGAGGGATTACTATTTTTTTTGGGGGGGGGGCCTGGGAAACATTTGCCCTGAGCTAACATCTGTTGCTCATCTTCCTCTTTTTATTTACTTCCTCCCCAAAGCCCTGATACATAGTTGTCTATTCTAGTTGTAAGTCCTTCTAGTTCTTCTACGAGAGCCACCACCACGGCATGACTACTGACCAAGGAGTGGCGTGGTTCCACGCCTGGGAACCGAACCTGGGTTGCCGAAGTGGAGTGCACCAAACTGTAACCCCTAGGCCGTCATGGCTGGCCCAACGTTTTCTGATTTCTCCTGTGATTTCCTCATTGATCCAACAGTTGTTCAGTAGCCCGTTGTTTAGTTTCCACATGTTTGTGACACATATTGAGGCCCTGAGCTAACATCTATTAACAATCTTCCTCCTATTTTCCTTTCTTTTCTCCCCAAAGCCCCAGTAGATAGTTGTATGTCATACTTGTCCATTCTTCTAGTGACTCTATGTGGGATGCCACCTCAGCACGGCTTTAAGAGTGGTGTGTGTGTCTGAGCCCGTGATCCGAACCAGTGAACCCTGGGCCACTGAGGTGGAGCATGCGAACTTAACTGCTACGTCACTGGGCTGGGCGGGTCCCCTAAAAATTCTAATTAATGTATGTGATTAGGGGGCCGGCCCTGTGGCGTAGCGGTTAAGTGCTCCCGCTCCGCTGCTGGCGGCCCGGGTTCAGATCCCGGGCGCACACCGACGCACGGCTTGTCAGGCCATGCTGTGGCGGCATCCCACATAAAGTGGAGGAAGATGGGCACGGATGTTAGCTCAGGGCCAGTCTTCCTCAGCAAAAAGAGGAGGATTGGCATGGATGTTAGCTCAGGGCTGATCTTCCTCACACACACACAAAAATATGTATATGTGACTAAAGCTACTAAAAATTAATAAGGGAAACACCTTCATATTCAAGGAAAAGGAAGAAGGGTGTTTTCAGTAAAGACGGTATAAAAAGTAAAGTTTTTTTAAAAAATAACTTTATTTATTTTTCCCCCAAAGCCCCAGTGGATAGTTGTATGTCATAGCTGCACGTCCTTCTAGTTGCCGTACGTGGGATGCGGCCCCAGCATGGCCGGAGAAGCGGTGCGTCGGTGCGCGCCCGGGATCCGAACCCGGGCCGCCAGTAGCGGAGCGCGCACACTTAACCGCTAAGCCACGAGGCCCGCCCGGTCAAGGGTCTTTTGTGTGTTTGCTTGCTTGCCTGTGGATGTTCAGTCGCCCTACTCCCATTTGATGGAGAGGCCATCTTTTTACTCCCGTGGGTTGCTTTTGCATGATGGCCAAAATTCAGTTTTGGCAGGTTTGGCCGGTTCTGTGAAACAATTAATGTTATTATTTTTAACCGGCAAAAGATCTACAACTTTCTTCGTGAAACAATTAATGTTATTATTTTTAACCGGCAAAAGATCTACAACTTTCTTCGTGAAACAATTAATGTTATTATTTTTAACCGGCAAAAGATCTACACCTTTCTTCGTTTTCTAGTTTCAGGGAACAGTTCAACAGGTATCTCATCTCAAACACACGCACGTGCAGACGCACACACACACACTCGCAGCGTGGCCTTGTACGGACGTACTGGAACCTGATCTGTTGAGCGGATGGCTGTGAAGTCTCTTCCCCCACCCCCCACCACTTTCTGTGGGTCTGCTCGCTTGTCACGACGGTAAGGACCGCTGACATCGATATTCTGGTCGCCACTGGTGCATTTGCACCCACGCTCCCCAGCCCCGCGCGCTGTCTCGGGACTGTGTCGCGGCCCGCGCGGAGGGAGACACGTTTGTGTCTCTTCAACCTCCGTGCGGTCAGGCGTCGCCGTCGTTTCCCCGGCGGCCTCTGGGCTTTGCCTGCCTGCCTTGGGAAGCCGTCGCGGGTTGGAAGTGACGGGATGCGGACAGTTGCTCCGTCGTTCCCCTGTCGTCGTCGTCCTCTGACGACTCGCCCGGTTTCGTTTTGGCGGTGCCCCGCCCGCCGCGTTTCCCTGAGTCCTCCCGGGAGCCCGGGAAGCGCTCGGGGCCACCCCGGGAAGCCAGCCGGTGCCGGCAGTCCCGGCGCCCCTGCTGGCGTCTCTGAGGGAATGTTCCCCGTCCCCTCACGGGCGAGCGCCCGAAGCACACACGTTTTCCGAGTCCCTCTCCGGCGGCCGGGGTCGCGCCGTGCCGGCTGGGAGCCCCGAGGCGGATGCCCCCTGGCCGCGCCGGGCCGGGAGATGGGACCCGGGGTGGGTCGGGACGGGGTCGGGCCGCCAGGCGGCCCGGCTGCGCGCCCCGGCCGGCCAGGGATCCGGATCCGTCCCGCTGACGTTCGCGCCGGTTGTCCGGTGCCACCTGGCGGCCGCTTTTATATCGTTTCTGTCCTCCGGAGCTCCGGCGACCTCGGCAAGGGAGGTGACTTGGCCGCGGTGACCGAGGCGGAGTTCCGGGAGGCCGGTGGCAGTGGCGGGATCGGTCCCGGTCGTGCTGGGGCGCGGGCGCGTCGTCCGCCGGGCGGAGATTGGACGTGCAGGAGAGTGTGGGGGGGTGGCTGTCGCCGCGCTCCTCGAGGCCGGCGGGTGTGCGGGGCCGCCCGGACGGGTCGACCAGCAGACGCCGGTGCCACTGCGACCCTCGGGGACCGACCGGGGCCGGCGAGGTGGGGGGGGAGTTCCCGAGCCCGGCTGGCGTTCCCCGTGCGGCCCGGGTCGTCGGGCCCTCCGTGTCACCGGTTTCTTGCTCGCGCCCCGCTCCGGAGGTCGGGGACCGGCCCGGGCCTTGCGGGGAGGCCCGTGGAGGGCGAGACCGCGGCGGCTCGGCCGCGGGCACGGGTGGCTCCGGGTCGTCGGACTCGACTTTTCTCACCGCGTTTTCCGAGTCCCGCTCTGGCGGTGGGGACCGACCGGCCCGGGCCGTCCGTGGTGGCGGCCCGGTCGTCGGAGGCGACTCCGAGGGATGTTTTTCAAGTCCCGCTCCGGAGGAGAGCGCGGACCGGCCCCCGCCCTCGAGGGTGGGCCGGGGAGAGGGCGTCCCCGTCCCGGACACGTGACCGCGTGGGTCCGGGTCGTCGCGCTGGATTTCTATCGCCAAGTTTTCCGAAAGCCTCTGGGTCCGGAGGTGGGGACCGGCTCGAGAGGCAGGTGGAGCCCCGGGTGGGGTAGGGGGGCACGTGGACGGACGCCGGCCTGCCCGTGTGGGGCCCGGTCGCCTGGGGCGCCTCTGAGGAATCTTTTTTTTCCCCAAGTCCTGCCCCGGAGAGGAGGATGGACCGGCCGCCTGCCCTCGAGGGCGAGACGGCGAGGGTGTACCCGGCCGGGCGCGGGTCCCGCGTGCCCCCGCGCCCCCTCTGCCGCCGCACTTCCGGGGTCGACCAGATGGTCGCGGGGGCTCCGGGGCTGGTGGCGATGGGGTGGTGCCGGGGGCCTGGTGACCGGGCCCGTGATCCAAGGGGTGCCGCCGTGATCCGTGGGTGGGCCCCGTCGCCTGGTGCGGCCATTCTTTCGCCCGAAATGGTCGTTTTTCGCTGCCAGATAGGTGCTGACACGCTGTCTCCGGACGTTTGTCGCCTGGGAGTCGTTGGGCCTCTGGACGCGCGTGGCGGGGCTCCGGGCTGTGACCGTGGGGTGGAGGCCCGGTTCTGCCCCTGCCACTTGAGCCCGCCCGCCTGGGCTGGGCCTGCGCGCCGGCTCCTGTGCGTCCCAGGTGTCCCGATCCGCGGTGCCGCCTCCGGTCTCCAGCACCCGAGGGCGGCGGGGGAGGTGGCGCGGGTCCTCTACCCGGTGCGCTCCCCGCCGCAGGCAACCCCGGTGCGGTCGCGACTACCCCACGCCTCGGGCTCCCGCGCCACCGCGTGTCAGGCGTTCACCTCCTGGGGTCGTGGCCCGCTGCTGCACGACTCCGGGGTGGGGGGGGGAAGCCGTGAGGCTGAGGCAGTCTCTCCCTCGGTGACTGTCGCTGTGCTTGTCGTTGTCTCCGTGAGGCGTGTCGCGCCGCGGTGATCGATGTGGTGATGTCGCGCTCTCCTGGGCCGGGCCTAAGCCGTGCCAGGCGAGGGACGGGCGTTTGTGTCAAACGGGCCCGCTCTTCTCGCTCTGCCCACGGGTCCCTCGCCTCTCCTCCCCGCCCGTCGGTGGTGTGTGGAAGGCAGGGGTGCGGAACCCGGCCCGACCTCGCTCTCCCGCCCTCTGCCTTGTGGCGTCGGTGGGGCCGAGGTCTTTGTGACGCAGTGGACACTCCGTGTGGCCTCTCGGCCGCGTCTGGCGAGTGGGCCTCCCCGAGGTGGGGTGGGCCGTGCCGCCGCCGCACCACACGCTCCCCCGGGTGTGTGGGTGTGTGTCGCCCGGTCCTTGGTGGTGCCCCTGGAGCGCTCCAGGTCGTCCGTCAGGTGCCTGAGGCCGAGCGGTGGTGTCGTTTCCCGTTTCCAGCGACCCCTTCGGGTCACCGCTACGATGGTGTGTCTGAGGCGAGACGGGGGTCCAGTCGGTAGGGGAGGCATGCCCGTTTCCCCTCGCGGGGGCGGGTGCCTCGTCGTCCCACCGGCCTGCCGCGTGGAGACTGACTGGCTGGGTGCACGCCGTGTGTCCTCCGTCGCTGGGGCTGGCACGCGGGTGCGTTGAGCGATCTCGGCGGGCCGAGCCAGCGGCATGGCGCTGGCTGTCTTTTGAGGAGTGCCGGTTGGCTGGCACCTCCTTTGGGCTCTCTGCTTCTTTGTCGGTTTCACCTGACGGAAGCTCTGAGTTCCAGGCGTCGCGGGTGCCCCGTAAAGCTTCGATGAGCCCCGTGATGTCAGACGAGAGGAGGAGCCCGTGGAAGCGCGGGCTCGTGGCCCTGACCGCGAACGCTCGGATTTGCCCCATGCTTACCCATACCGCAGACCCCCGCATAGCCCCGGCACCCAGGAGTGCCCTCGCGGTCCCGACGGGGGACGATGGGTGGGTGCGACGCGCCCTCGGCGAGAAAGCCTTCTCTAGCGATCCGAGAGGGTGCCTTTGGGGTTCCCGGATCCCCCAGCTGCTGCCCCTCCTTCTCCGCGCGTGGTAGCCGGTGGTGTGACCACCGTTTGCGTGTGGGCAGAGCCGCCCTTTGCCTACCGCGGCCGGCGCCTCCCCTCACCG
>NW_026691767.1:42500-47149 GCF_020826845.1 Diceros bicornis minor
CCGAGCGGCGGCGCCACACCTCCCCCATGGTGTGTTTGGGCACGCGAGGCCGCTAGGGTCTGAAGGTCCCGAGGCCCTGCGGACCCCTCGGGACGACGGGGGGTCCCGGTTCCCCGGGTCGACCAGCTGTCCGACCTGGACTTGGCGCGCAGATGGGACGGCTGGTTGGCTGGGATGAAATCCAGAGAGGGCGAAAAAGATCGATCATGCAGTATCATAAATCATACCTCTCTAGTCGTTGAAAGCAAAGAAACACGCAATTAACATTTTATTGTTCTAACCATTACCGTTTTCATGACTATCGTTTAGTGATGTTTGGTGGCGGTGGCGGGTGGCGGCGGGTGGGCGGGGCAGCGGCAGTCAAAAAAGGAAGCAGATTCAAGAGAGGAAAAAAAAGGAAAACACCGAAGGAAACGTCCTCCATCCACAAGGGGTGCCCGATGGATCCCAGGCGACGCGGGAGGGCCAGGTCTCGTTCGCTTCTCGGACATTTCTAAATCCGCACGGGCGGGAATCGCTCGCGCCGGCTGAAGGGAGCCCAGGCAGGGATGCCTCCGCTGAGATTTCCACGTCGACCGCAGGACCCGGAACCGGCCCGGCCGGCCTGTGGCACGAAGGCGTGTGGAGGACGGCTCCGTCCCCTAGCCGCCAGACGCCCCTGTCCCAGGGACGTTCGGAAGAAAGTTGCCAAGGCCCCTCTCCGGGGACCGGGCTGGCCTCTCCCCCTCTGCTCGCCTCGGGCCGAGAAACGAGACCCGAGGGGGATCGGGACCCGGCCAAGCACCTGGCCGGCCGGCGCTGCAGCCTCCCTGCTCCGCGATCCTGAGCCGTCCCGCTGACGATGAGGCTGCTTGTCGGGCGCCACCTGCCTGGCGGCCGCTTATATAGCGCTCCAAGAGGTCGACCAGATAGCCGGCTTGGGCCGGTCGGGGCCGGCAAGGGGGAAGACAGGAGAGAGGATGGCCGGCGGGGTGGGGGGGTGAGCGCTGGGAGTGAGGTGTGGGAAGCAGTCCGGCGGGCAGTCGGAGGTGCAGGGTTGTCATGGTGGTTCCGGACAATAATTTTTATCATTGACAAAGATTGCCGCGTGCCACTAGACAAGGCCTGGAGAGAGAAATTGGTAACATACAGAAAAATGCAGGGCGCGGACACTTGGGAGCGTCGGCGTATGTCTCTAAATGGAGCTATCACAATGGCTGTCCCTTTCCTTGCGCGGGCCCCGTGGCTCAGCGGTGAAGTGCGCGCGCTACGATGCTGGCGGCCAGGTTTCGGATCGCCGGCGCGCACCGACGCACCGCTTCTCCGGCCACGCTGAGGCCGCGTCCCACGTACAGCAACTAGAAGGATGTGCAACTAGGACGTACAGCTATCTACTGGGGCTTTGGGGGAAATAAATAAATAAATAAACAAACAAACAAACAAACAAATAAATAAATAAATAAGTAAATAAATAAATAAATAAATAAAAAGGTAAGTAAGTAAGTAAGTAAAAAATGTCAAAACAGAAAAAACAATTACTGTCCTTACTTTGTATTCAGAGAGCTAGAGCGAGGAGGGGGGAGGGAACGGAGCAGGAGGAAAGAAGGGAGGCTGGCAGGGACGGAGGGCAGGCAGGCAGCACAATCGAGTTTCTCTTTCCACAAAAGGCGTCCGGCGGAAAACTCACAGGAGGAGGGCTTTCGGGCTGCAAAGCCCAAAGCACACCTCCGCGGCGATGGGCCCAAAACGCTCAGAGATTCAGGGTCACCACTCAACTGACGGCTGTCCTCATTTGGGCCCCTGACTTAGGACCTCTCCCGCCCACCCAACTTGGGAGCAAAGAGGAAAGCAAATCTGCTCCCCCCCCCCCCCCCCCCGTTACATAGGACGCCCTTCTTCTAGTCAGCCCGCCTCCAGCTTTTCCACACGCCAAACACCTCTCGTCGGGATGGGCCTTCCTTTTTTTGCCACCATCCGGCTTTCCCACTCCTCTGCCAAATGCAAGTGGTGGAGGTGGAGGTGGAGGTGGAGGTGGAGGTGGAGGTGGAGGTGGAGGCCCACCGACCCTCTTGCTTGTTGGGAAGTGGTTCTCGTTCTCCTATGTGGGTGATCTTGATCTACACAGACGTTATTAGCTTGGGGAACGGGTAAGAGCACTCAGATGAATGTCTGTGCCCAGTGTCGATAACGAACTAGCTGTCTCCGTCTCCGTCTGTCTGTCTCTTCCCTTTATGTGTGTATGTGATAAAGGTAGGGAGACCCACCGACAAGCCGACTACCTGCAGACCGACCCACCTACCTAATTTTCATCACTCTGAAAATTGAGGTCACGTCCTGTAAAATCAAGCCTTTAAAAAGTGCACCAGCCGGTGGGCCTTGGGAGTCTATTCACACAGTTGGCACAGCCGTCACCAATATGTATTTATTTCCAGGACATTCGCATCACCTCAAAATTAACAACGCCCCCTCCCCCCCCCACACACACACACACCCCGGGGAAAGACCAATCAGATTAACGGCAGGGTGCTTTTTTTCAACAGGCAGGCCCGAGTCATCCCTTTAGAATGTTTCCGAGTCCCGTTCCGTTCTCGGACGCAGCACTTTCGGCCCTCAAGGAAGCAGACGGTGGGGGTGGAGGTGAAGGTGGACTGGGGGGCGTGTGTGGCATGTCCGTCCTTCTGCCACTGCAGAAATTATTTCGAAAGGAGGGAGGGACGGTTGGTGTAGGTGGACCGTACTGGGTGACGGTGGTTTGGGAGCTTTCCCTAGAATGAGGAGAGAGCAGTCTTCCCTGTGAAGTCAGGGAGCCGGAATAGGTTGCCCCCACATCGACCCGCTCTGGCACATGGGTTCTTTGGAATTCGAGGCCCTGGCCTTGAGAAACAGCGGGCGCGAGAAGGGCACGGGACCTCTCCCTTGTCGTCCTGACCTGAAATCGGGAGATGAAGCTCCCACGGGAAAGGTGCCCTCCCTGAACCAGGAGGACGCTTGTCAGCCCAGACGCTAGCCCGGAGGACTCTGTTTCAAACAAAACCTTGACTCCTCCCATCTCTTGATTGACCTTCCCACAGGTGGCTGGCCTCGGAAGCCTAGAGCCGCTTTCCTTTCTCCTGTCATTTCGCTACAACTGGATTGTCCGTGGTGTGACGTGCTCTAGGAGCTGGAATTCAGTCAGAGCCGCCACTTCGAGTGACTTCCGCTTTAGGCTTCTCCCCGAGTGACGTGCCCTTGCACGCGTTCCTAATCTCTCTGTCGTTCTCTTCTGGATCTGTCTTTTTGTTACCGGGCCGGGGTGGGCTCAGCCAAGGACTCAGAAGGGGGATAGCGGCGGGAACATCATTTCTCCTCCCCTATGCCTGCTGAACGCAGGCTTTACACACCGGAAACTCCCCCACCCTCACCCCTCAGTGGGATGCTGTACATCCTTCGGGTCACACACAGTCTGCATGCGTGGGCACCGACAGAAAGATTTGGCAACAGCTTAGCTGCTCTGCGCTGGTTCCAAGTGCCGCCCCGCCTCCCCCCCACGGCGCGCCCTGCCCCCCCCACCACCACCACCACCACCAAGAGAGAGAGAGTGAAGTGACTCCGGGAGAAAGCCGATTCAGAAATTACACATAATTCAGCTGGTACTTGCTGTGAAAGGGGGACAGGGTATGCTTTGAAACGCTGAAATTCTCCCTGCCTTTCCTTGACGGGAATGACAGCGCCTACAACCTGCTGTCATTGGCGAGTTTTAGTCACCTCGAGAGGAAGGACCGATTTCAAATGGCTGAACCCTGGTGGGTCACGGTGCAGGTGACGTGACCCTCTCTGACAGACGCAGGCAATCCCCTGCTCCGGGTCAAGGAGAGAGGGTGTTTATTGTTCTGTTCTTTAAAATGGTGCTTCAAGATGGACAGCACTTACAACCTAGCCTTTTCACCCTTCATAATCGTACGGCAGTGGCACGAGGTACGTTCACATCCTCCTCGTCGAGTTCACTGTTCCAGGGTTATTTGATTTTTAAAGTCAAATCTCGGGATCACGACTTGGAGTCACCCACCGTTCGCCCACTGAGAGAGAGCCCCTCCCCCCCCCCCCCCCGTTCACTCGGAGGTGCTGTCGGTGGGGGTTCCTTCATGTTTGTCCATCATCCTTCCTCTTCTTAAGGGTGAGGAGGCGATGCGTGAAATCGCCAGTGGGTATGCGGCACGAGACTGAGGACTTCCCGCGGGAAGCAGGTGGGAGAGGGAGGACAGACCGATCCAGCGGACTTGAAGACGAATGATCAAAACCTGCACCTAGAGCAGAGCGTCGCCAGTTAGGAGTTTGCTTGCTGGGCCCGTAACCCAGGGTGGATGAGTCAAACCATCCCCTGCCAGGCCTCTCCCGGCCCTCGGGACTCCAAGCCCGCGTTTGTCCCGTGAACTCCGACACACCGAGATTATCTGTTTGGTGTCCCCCTTTGATTCGGCTCCCCATCCCGCCCCCGCCCCGTGCCACGCGCCACGCAGTGAGGAAGACGTAAACCGGGACGTCAGTCCCCACGGCCCTGATTCTCAAGTGGTTTAGCGGGGTTAGGGAAAGCGGGGGCGGGGGGGGGTGCTCTTTCTGTCCCAGAGGAGTCGCGCTTCTCAGACATCCATGCTCCCTCCCTCTCTCCCTGCAGTTTGGAAGCTGCAGCCTAA
>NW_026691768.1:0-46996 GCF_020826845.1 Diceros bicornis minor
ACACAGCTCAAGAACATGTGTCCATGGGGGAAACCCAGGAAACTGGGTCTCCCTACACAATAGCAGAGATTCTCATCTTGCATCCTCTCCTGATCTAATGACAGAGGTGGATGTCCCGGGTGGGCCTGTGGAATGGGAGAGGGGAGGAAGTCTATTGTCATGCAGAGGGACAAGGAAAGACTTGTCTGAATCTTCTCCCCTGCACTGGGGTCAGGTCGGGAAGGGACTGGCACAGAGGTGAGCAGGAACAGGCCTCTCTGTGGTGGGGCTGGCCCCGGGGCAGGCGTGGGGGTGATGGGTGGAAGTGGGATGGCGTGTGAGTTGGCACCAGCCAGCGGTGGAGGCAGAGACTCAGAGGTCAGGGATCTCTCTCTCTCTCTCTGTCTCTGTCTCTCTCTCCCTCAGGGAGCTGAGGAGTAAGATGGCGCCCCCTGCCCACCTCGCCGACCTCTCCATGGGCCCTTCTTTCTCTGGCCGCTCCGGGGAGCCCTGCGGGCCTTGGCTTCAACCCCCCACCCACCGCACAGGCCCAGGGCGCATGCGCGACCGCCGGGGCCTAGGGCTGACCTCGGGGGTCCTCAGTGAATGCCCCGCCCTCCCTCCAGGCTCTGACCCAGCTGCAGATGTTCCATCGCCGCCCTTCTGGACTCGGCTTCAGCTGTTGTCTCCCTCCCCTCCCCCACTCCCACTCAGCTTGGAGGCCGCTTCCCTGCCTGGGAATCTTGCTGTGGAACTGATGACCACAGGCGTACTGGGCTGCAAGCTCAAGGCTCTGCCCTGGGCCAGCTGCTTCGGCCAGGGGTTCATTTCTTCCTGGAAAGACAAAGCCTTAGCCTCACCCCACGCCTGCACTTTGCCACTGCAGCCAGCCCAGGTGTAGGAAAGGCTCTGTGGAGTCAGAAGAGTGCCGAGACAGGCAGATGGCACCGCATGCTTTTTGGGGCCAGGGCGCAACTGGGCTAGCCCCTCCTCCCGGGAGGCCCGGCCTTCCTAGTGCCCAGGCCACGGATCCGGGGAGAAAATCCGCCATGGAGGGCACGCGGGAGGACCTCTGCCTGAGGGTCGCAGGTGTCACGCCAGGGCCACTGCAAGCCTGGCTCGGCTTGCCTGCTTTCCCAAGAGGAGGCTGGCCGACCAGCCGAACCTGGCACCTGGGCCAGGCCCGTTCCCAGGGGACGAGTTCCAGAGGCGAGAGACCTGGGGGCGGCTGCCAAGTCCCCTGGGGGGTGTGCTAGGCCCCCGTCAGAGGAGGAAGCAGCCTGGTAAACGGTGATGCCAGACTTGAGATCTGGAGGCCTCCCACACCCGGGTCCTGTCCTGCCCAGGCCCCCCGAGGGAGGACGATGGTCGTGGCAGTGGCGAGCGGGCTGGGGCTGGCGCCCAGCCTGCCCTTGGATGCCCCGGGGAGGGCGCCGGGGGATGGGCTGCCCCTGGCCGGGTCTGAGGGACCGACCCAGCTCGGGGCTGTCGGGGGCAGAGAGAGAATCCCCATCCGCCCTTTCTCTTCAGGTTCTTAGGGCTGGCCAATTCCTTAACAAGACAGGTTGTCTGGAGAAAATCAGACCCAGCTCAAGAACATGTGTCCATGGGGGAAAGCCGGGAAACTGAGTCTCCCCACACAATAGCAGAGATTCTCATCTTGCATCCTCTCCTGAGCTAATGACAGAGGTGGATGTCCTGGGTGGGCCTGTGGAATGGGAGAGGGGAGGAAGTCTATTGTCATGCAGAGGGACAAGGAAAGACTTGTCTGAATCTTCTCCCCTGAACTGGGGTCAGGTCGGGAAGGGACTGGCACAGAGGTGAGCAGGAACAGGCCTCTCTGTGGTGGGGCTGGCCCCGGGGCAGGCGTGGGGGTGATGGGTGGAAGTGGGATGGCGTGTGAGTTGGCACCAGCCAGCGGTGGAGGCAGAGACTCAGAGGTCAGGGATCTCTCTCTCTCTCTCTGTCTCTGTCTCTCTCTCCCTCAGGGAGCTGAGGAGAGTAAGATGGCGCCCCCTGCCCACCTCGCCGACCTCTCCATGGGCCCTTCTTTCTCTGGCCGCTCCGGGAGCCCTGCGGGCTTGGCTTCAACCCCCCACCCACCGCACAGGCCCAGGGCGCATGCGCGACCGCCGGGGCCTAGGGCTGACCTCGGGGGTCCTCAGTGAATGCCCCGCCCTCCCTCCAGGCTCTGACCCAGCTGCAGCTGTTCCATCGCCGCCCTTCTGGACTCGGCTTCAGCTGTTGTCTCCCTCCCCTCCCCCACTCCCACTCAGCTTGGAGGCCGCTTCCCTGCCTGGGAATCATTGCTGTGGAACTGATGACCACAGGCGTACTGGGCTGCAAGCTCAAGGCTCTGCCTGGGCCAGCTGCTTCGGCCAGGGGTTCATTTCTTCCTGGAAAGACAAAGCCTTAGCCTCACCCCACGCCTGCACTTTGCCACTGCAGCCAGCCCAGGTGTAGGAAAGGCTCTGTGGAGTCAGAAGTGCCGAGACAGGCAGATGGCACCGCATGCTTTTTGGGGCCAGGGCGCAACTGGGCTAGCCCCTCCTCCCGGGAGGCCCGGCCTTCCTAGTGCCCAGGCCACGGATCCGGGGAGAAATCCGCCATGGAGGGCACGCGGGAGGACCTCTGCCTGAGGTCGCAGGTGTCACGCCAGGGCCACTGCAAGCCTGGCTCGGCTTGCCTGCTTTCCCAAGAGGAGGCTGGCCGACCAGCCGAACCTGGCACCTGGGCCAGGCCCGTTCCCAGGGGACGAGTTCCAGAGGCGAGAGACCTGGGGGCGGCTGCCAAGTCCCCTGGGGGGTGTGCTAGGCCCCCGTCAGAGGAGGAAGCAGCCTGGTAAACGGTGTGCCAGACTTGAGATCTGGAGGCCTCCCACACCCGGGTCCTGTCCTGCCCAGGCCCCCCGAGGGAGGACGATGGTCGTGGCAGTGGCGAGCGGGCTGGGGCTGGCGCCCAGCCTGCCCTTGGATGCCCCGGGGAAGGGCGCCGGGGGATGGGCTGCCCCTGGCCGGGTCTGAGGGACCGACCCAGCTCGGGGCTGTCGGGGGCAGAGAGAGAATCCCCATCCGCCCTTTCTCTTCAGGTTCTTAGGGCTGGCCAATTCCTTAACAAGACAGGTTGTCTGGAGAAAATCAGACCCAGCTCAAGAACATGTGTCCATGGGGGAAAGCCGGGAAACTGAGTCTCCCCACACAATAGCAGAGATTCTCATCTTGCATCCTCTCCTGAGCTAATGACAGAGGTGGATGTCCTGGGTGGGCCTGTGGAATGGGAGAGGGGAGGAAGTCTATTGTCATGCAGAGGGACAAGGAAAGACTTGTCTGAATCTTCTCCCCTGAACTGGGGTCAGGTCGGGAAGGGACTGGCACAGAGGTGAGCAGGAACAGGCCTCTCTGTGGTGGGGCTGGCCCCGGGGCAGGCGTGGGGGTGATGGGTGGAAGTGGGATGGCGTGTGAGTTGGCACCAGCCAGCGGTGGAGGCAGAGACTCAGAGGTCAGGGATCTCTCTCTCTCTCTCTGTCTCTGTCTCTCTCTCCCTCAGGGAGCTGAGGAGAGTAAGATGGCGCCCCCTGCCCACCTCGCCGACCTCTCCATGGGCCCTTCTTTCTCTGGCCGCTCCGGGAGCCCTGCGGGCTTGGCTTCAACCCCCCACCCACCGCACAGGCCCAGGGCGCATGCGCGACCGCCGGGGCCTAGGGCTGACCTCGGGGGTCCTCAGTGAATGCCCCGCCCTCCCTCCAGGCTCTGACCCAGCTGCAGCTGTTCCATCGCCGCCCTTCTGGACTCGGCTTCAGCTGTTGTCTCCCTCCCCTCCCCCACTCCCACTCAGCTTGGAGGCCGCTTCCCTGCCTGGGAATCATTGCTGTGGAACTGATGACCACAGGCGTACTGGGCTGCAAGCTCAAGGCTCTGCCTGGGCCAGCTGCTTCGGCCAGGGGTTCATTTCTTCCTGGAAAGACAAAGCCTTAGCCTCACCCCACGCCTGCACTTTGCCACTGCAGCCAGCCCAGGTGTAGGAAAGGCTCTGTGGAGTCAGAAGTGCCGAGACAGGCAGATGGCACCGCAGGCTTTGGGGGCCAGGGCGCAACTGGGCTAGCCCCTCCTCCCGGGAGGCCCGGCCTTCCTAGTGCCCAGGCCACGGATCCGGGGAGAAATCCGCCATGGAGGGCACGCGGGAGGACCTCTGCCTGAGGTCGCAGGTGTCACGCCAGGGCCACTGCAAGCCTGGCTCGGCTTGCCTGCTTTCCCAAGAGGAGGCTGGCCGACCAGCCGAACCTGGCACCTGGGCCAGGCCCGTTCCCAGGGGACGAGTTCCAGAGGCGAGAGACCTGGGGGCGGCTGCCAAGTCCCCTGGGGGGTGTGCTAGGCCCCCGTCAGAGGAGGAAGCAGCCTGGTAAACGGTGTGCCAGACTTGAGATCTGGAGGCCTCCCACACCCGGGTCCTGTCCTGCCCAGGCCCCCCGAGGGAGGACGATGGTCGTGGCAGTGGCGAGCGGGCTGGGGCTGGCGCCCAGCCTGCCCTTGGATGCCCCGGGGAAGGGCGCCGGGGGATGGGCTGCCCCTGGCCGGGTCTGAGGGACCGACCCAGCTCGGGGCTGTCGGGGGCAGAGAGAGAATCCCCATCCGCCCTTTCTCTTCAGGTTCTTAGGGCTGGCCAATTCCTTAACAAGACAGGTTGTCTGGAGAAAATCAGACCCAGCTCAAGAACATGTGTCCATGGGGGAAAGCCGGGAAACTGAGTCTCCCCACACAATAGCAGAGATTCTCATCTTGCATCCTCTCCTGATCTAATGACAGAGGTGGATGTCCCGGGTGGGCCTGTGGAATGGGAGAGGGGAGGAAGTCTATTGTCATGCAGAGGGACAAGGAAAGACTTGTCTGAATCTTCTCCCCTGAACTGGGGTCAGGTCGGGAAGGGACTGGCACAGAGGTGAGCAGGAACAGGCCTCTCTGTGGTGGGGCTGGCCCCGGGGCAGGCGTGGGGGTGATGGGTGGAAGTGGGATGGCGTGTGAGTTGGCACCAGCCAGCGGTGGAGGCAGAGACTCAGAGGTCAGGGATCTCTCTCTCTCTCTCTGTCTCTGTCTCTCTCTCCCTCAGGGAGCTGAGGAGAGTAAGATGGCGCCCCCTGCCCACCTCGCCGACCTCTCCATGGGCCCTTCTTTCTCTGGCCGCTCCGGGAGCCCTGCGGGCTTGGCTTCAACCCCCCCCCCCCCGACCGCACAGGCCCAGGGCGCCTGCGCGACCGCCGGGGCCTAGGGCTGACCTCGGGGGTCCTCAGTGAATGCCCCGCCCTCCCTCCAGGCTCTGACCCAGCTGCAGCTGTTCCATCGCCGCCCTTCTGGACTCGGCTTCAGCTGTTGGCTCCCTCCCCTCCCCCACTCCCACTCAGCTTGGAGGCCGCTTCCCTGCCTCGGAAACATTGCTCTGGAACTGATGACCACAGGCGTACTGGGCTGCAAGCTCAAGGCTCTGCCTGGGCCAGCTGCTTCGGCCAGGGGTTCCTTTCTTCCTGGAAAGACAAAGCCATAGCCTCACCCCACGCCTGCACTTTGCCACTGCAGGCAGCCAAGGTGTAGGAAAGGCTCTGTGGAGTCAGAAGAGCCGAGACAGGCAGATGGCACGGCAGGCTTTGGGGGCCAGGGCGCAACTGGGCTAGCCCCTCCTGCCGGGAGTCGGGGAGGCCCGGCCTTCCTAGTGCCCAGGCCCCGGATCCGGGGAGAAATCCGCCATGGAGGGCACGCGTGAGGCCCTCTGCCTGAGGTCGCAGGTGTCACGCCAGGGCCACTGCAAACCTGGCTCGGCTTGCCTGCTTTCCCAAGAGGAGGCTGGCCGACCATCCGAACCTGGCACCTGGGCCAGGCCCGTTCCAAGGGGACGAGTTCCAGAGACTAGAGCCCTGGGGGCGGCTGCCAAGTCCCCTGGGGCGTGTGCTAGGCCCCCGTCAGAGGAGGAAGCAGCCTGGTAAACGGTGTGCCAGACTTGAGACCTGCAGGCCTCCCACACCCGGGTCCCTGTCCTGCCCAGGCCCCCCGAGGGAGGACGATGGTCGTGGCAGTGGCGAGCGGGGTGGGGCTGGCGCCGAGCCTGCCCTTGGATGCCCCTGGGAAGGGCGCCGGGGGATGAGCTGCCCCTGGCCAGGTCTGAGGGACCGACCCAGCTCGGGGCTGTCGGGGGCAGAGAGAGAATCCCCATCCGCCCTTTCTCTTCAGGTTCTTAGGGCTGCCAATTCCTTAACAAGACGGGTTGTCTGGAGAAAATCACACCCAGCTCAAGAACATGTGTCCAAGGGGGAAACCCGGGAAACTGAGTCTCCCCACACAATAGCAGAGATTCTCATCTTGCATTCTCTCCTGAGCTAATGACAAAGGTGGATGTCCCGGGTGGGCCTGTGGAATGGGAGAGGGGAGGAAGTCTCTTGTCATGCAGAGGGACAAGGAAAGACTTGTCTGAATCTTCTCCCCTGCACTGGGGTCAGGTCGGGAAGGGACTGGCACAGAGGTGAGCAGGAACAGGCCTCTGTGTGGTGGGGTTGGCCCCGGGGCAGGCGTGGGGGTGATGGGTGGAAGTGGGATGGCGTGTGAGTTGGCACCAGCCAGCGGTGGAGGCAGAGACTCAGAGGTCAGGGATCTCTCTCTCTCTCTCTGTCTCTGTCTCTCTCTCCCTCAGGGAGCTGAGGAGAGTAAGATGGCGCCCCCTGCCCACCTCGCCGACCTCTCCATGGGCCCTTCTTTCTCTGGCCGCTCCGGGAGCCCTGCGGGCTTGGCTTCAACCCCCCACCCACCGCACAGGCCCAGGGCGCATGCGCGACCGCCGGGGCCTAGGGCTGACCTCGGGGGTCCTCAGTGAATGCCCCGCCCTCCCTCCAGGCTCTGACCCAGCTGCAGCTGTTCCATCGCCGCCCTTCTGGACTCGGCTTCAGCTGTTGTCTCCCTCCCCTCCCCCACTCCCACTCAGCTTGGAGGCCGCTTCCCTGCCTGGGAATCATTGCTGTGGAACTGATGACCACAGGCGTACTGGGCTGCAAGCTCAAGGCTCTGCCTGGGCCAGCTGCTTCGGCCAGGGGTTCATTTCTTCCTGGAAAGACAAAGCCTTAGCCTCACCCCACGCCTGCACTTTGCCACTGCAGCCAGCCCAGGTGTAGGAAAGGCTCTGTGGAGTCAGAAGTGCCGAGACAGGCAGATGGCACCGCAGGCTTTGGGGGCCAGGGCGCAACTGGGCTAGCCCCTCCTCCCGGGAGTCCGGGAGGCCCGGCCTTCCTAGTGCCCAGGCCACGGATCCGGGGAGAAATCCGCCATGGAGGGCACGCGGGAGGACCTCTGCCTGAGGTCGCAGGTGTCACGCCAGGGCCACTGCAAGCCTGGCTCGGCTTGCCTGCTTTCCCAAGAGGAGGCTGGCCGACCAGCCGAACCTGGCACCTGGGCCAGGCCCGTTCCCAGGGGACGAGTTCCAGAGGCGAGAGACCTGGGGGCGGCTGCCAAGTCCCCTGGGGGGTGTGCTAGGCCCCCGTCAGAGGAGGAAGCAGCCTGGTAAACGGTGTGCCAGACTTGAGATCTGGAGGCCTCCCACACCCGGGTCCTGTCCTGCCCAGGCCCCCCGAGGGAGGACGATGGTCGTGGCAGTGGCGAGCGGGCTGGGGCTGGCGCCCAGCCTGCCCTTGGATGCCCCGGGGAAGGGCGCCGGGGGATGGGATGCCCCTGGCTGGGTCTGAGGGACCGACCCAGCTCGGGGCTGTCGGGGGCAGAGAGAGAATCCCCATCCGCCCTTTCTCTTCAGGTTCTTAGGGCTGGCCAATTCCTTAACAAGACAGGTTGTCTGGAGAAAATCAGACCCAGCTCAAGAACATGTGTCCATGGGGGAAAGCCGGGAAACTGAGTCTCCCCACACAATAGCAGAGATTCTCATCTTGCATCCTCTCCTGAGCTAATGACAGAGGTGGATGTCCTGGGTGGGCCTGTGGAATGGGAGAGGGGAGGAAGTCTATTGTCATGCAGAGGGACAAGGAAAGACTTGTCTGAATCTTCTCCCCTGCACTGGGGTCAGGTCGGGAAGGGACTGGCACAGAGGTGAGCAGGAACAGGCCTCTCTGTGGTGGGGCTGGCCCGCAGGCGTGGGGGTGATGGGTGGAAGTGGGATGGCGTGTGAGTTGGCACCAGCCAGCGGTGGAGGCAGAGACTCAGAGGTCAGGGATCTCTCTCTCTCTCTCTGTCTCTGTCTCTCTCTCCCTCAGGGAGCTGAGGAGAGTAAGATGGCGCCCCCTGCCCACCTCGCCGACCTCTCCATGGGCCCTTCTTTCTCTGGCCGCTCCGGGAGCCCTGCGGGCTTGGCTTCAACCCCCCACCCACCGCACAGGCCCAGGGCGCATGCGCGACCGCCGGGGCCTAGGGCTGACCTCGGGGGTCCTCAGTGAATGCCCCGCCCTCCCTCCAGGCTCTGACCCAGCTGCAGCTGTTCCATCGCCGCCCTTCTGGACTCGGCTTCAGCTGTTGTCTCCCTCCCCTCCCCCACTCCCACTCAGCTTGGAGGCCGCTTCCCTGCCTGGGAATCATTGCTGTGGAACTGATGACCACAGGCGTACTGGGCTGCAAGCTCAAGGCTCTGCCTGGGCCAGCTGCTTCGGCCAGGGGTTCATTTCTTCCTGGAAAGACAAAGCCTTAGCCTCACCCCACGCCTGCACTTTGCCACTGCAGCCAGCCCAGGTGTAGGAAAGGCTCTGTGGAGTCAGAAGTGCCGAGACAGGCAGATGGCACCGCAGGCTTTGGGGGCCAGGGCGCAACTGGGCTAGCCCCTCCTCCCGGGAGTCCGGGAGGCCCGGCCTTCCTAGTGCCCAGGCCACGGATCCGGGGAGAAATCCGCCATGGAGGGCACGCGGGAGGACCTCTGCCTGAGGTCGCAGGTGTCACGCCAGGGCCACTGCAAGCCTGGCTCGGCTTGCCTGCTTTCCCAAGAGGAGGCTGGCCGACCAGCCGAACCTGGCACCTGGGCCAGGCCCGTTCCCAGGGGACGAGTTCCAGAGGCGAGAGACCTGGGGGCGGCTGCCAAGTCCCCTGGGGGGTGTGCTAGGCCCCCGTCAGAGGAGGAAGCAGCCTGGTAAACGGTGTGCCAGACTTGAGATCTGGAGGCCTCCCACACCCGGGTCCTGTCCTGCCCAGGCCCCCCGAGGGAGGACGATGGTCGTGGCAGTGGCGAGCGGGCTGGGGCTGGCGCCCAGCCTGCCCTTGGATGCCCCGGGGAAGGGCGCCGGGGGATGGGATGCCCCTGGCTGGGTCTGAGGGACCGACCCAGCTCGGGGCTGTCGGGGGCAGAGAGAGAATCCCCATCCGCCCTTTCTCTTCAGGTTCTTAGGGCTGGCCAATTCCTTAACAAGACAGGTTGTCTGGAGAAAATCAGACCCAGCTCAAGAACATGTGTCCATGGGGGAAAGCCGGGAAACTGAGTCTCCCCACACAATAGCAGAGATTCTCATCTTGCATCCTCTCCTGAGCTAATGACAGAGGTGGATGTCCTGGGTGGGCCTGTGGAATGGGAGAGGGGAGGAAGTCTATTGTCATGCAGAGGGACAAGGAAAGACTTGTCTGAATCTTCTCCCCTGCACTGGGGTCAGGTCGGGAAGGGACTGGCACAGAGGTGAGCAGGAACAGGCCTCTCTGTGGTGGGGCTGGCCCCGGGGCAGGCGTGGGGGTGATGGGTGGAAGTGGGATGGCGTGTGAGTTGGCACCAGCCAGCGGTGGAGGCAGAGACTCAGAGGTCAGGGATCTCTCTCTCTCTCTCTGTCTCTGTCTCTCTCTCCCTCAGGGAGCTGAGGAGAGTAAGATGGCGCCCCCTGCCCACCTCGCCGACCTCTCCATGGGCCCTTCTTTCTCTGGCCGCTCCGGGAGCCCTGCGGGCTTGGCTTCAACCCCCCACCCACCGCACAGGCCCAGGGCGCATGCGCGACCGCCGGGGCCTAGGGCTGACCTCGGGGGTCCTCAGTGAATGCCCCGCCCTCCCTCCAGGCTCTGACCCAGCTGCAGCTGTTCCATCGCCGCCCTTCTGGACTCGGCTTCAGCTGTTGTCTCCCTCCCCTCCCCCACTCCCACTCAGCTTGGAGGCCGCTTCCCTGCCTGGGAATCATTGCTGTGGAACTGATGACCACAGGCGTACTGGGCTGCAAGCTCAAGGCTCTGCCTGGGCCAGCTGCTTCGGCCAGGGGTTCATTTCTTCCTGGAAAGACAAAGCCTTAGCCTCACCCCACGCCTGCACTTTGCCACTGCAGCCAGCCCAGGTGTAGGAAAGGCTCTGTGGAGTCAGAAGTGCCGAGACAGGCAGATGGCACCGCAGGCTTTGGGGGCCAGGGCGCAACTGGGCTAGCCCCTCCTCCCGGGAGGCCCGGCCTTCCTAGTGCCCAGGCCACGGATCCGGGGAGAAATCCGCCATGGAGGGCACGCGGGAGGACCTCTGCCTGAGGTCGCAGGTGTCACGCCAGGGCCACTGCAAGCCTGGCTCGGCTTGCCTGCTTTCCCAAGAGGAGGCTGGCCGACCAGCCGAACCTGGCACCTGGGCCAGGCCCGTTCCCAGGGGACGAGTTCCAGAGGCGAGAGACCTGGGGGCGGCTGCCAAGTCCCCTGGGGGGTGTGCTAGGCCCCCGTCAGAGGAGGAAGCAGCCTGGTAAACGGTGTGCCAGACTTGAGATCTGGAGGCCTCCCACACCCGGGTCCTGTCCTGCCCAGGCCCCCCGAGGGAGGACGATGGTCGTGGCAGTGGCGAGCGGGCTGGGGCTGGCGCCCAGCCTGCCCTTGGATGCCCCGGGGAAGGGCGCCGGGGGATGGGCTGCCCCTGGCCGGGTCTGAGGGACCGACCCAGCTCGGGGCTGTCGGGGGCAGAGAGAGAATCCCCATCCGCCCTTTCTCTTCAGGTTCTTAGGGCTGGCCAATTCCTTAACAAGACAGGTTGTCTGGAGAAAATCAGACCCAGCTCAAGAACATGTGTCCATGGGGGAAAGCCGGGAAACTGAGTCTCCCCACACAATAGCAGAGATTCTCATCTTGCATCCTCTCCTGATCTAATGACAGAGGTGGATGTCCCGGGTGGGCCTGTGGAATGGGAGAGGGGAGGAAGTCTATTGTCATGCAGAGGGACAAGGAAAGACTTGTCTGAATCTTCTCCCCTGCACTGGGGTCAGGTCGGGAAGGGACTGGCACAGAGGTGAGCAGGAACAGGCCTCTCTGTGGTGGGGCTGGCCCCGGGGCAGGCGTGGGGGTGATGGGTGGAAGTGGGATGGCGTGTGAGTTGGCACCAGCCAGCGGTGGAGGCAGAGACTCAGAGGTCAGGGATCTCTCTCTCTCTCTCTGTCTCTGTCTCTCTCTCCCTCAGGGAGCTGAGGAGAGTAAGATGGCGCCCCCTGCCCACCTCGCCGACCTCTCCATGGGCCCTTCTTTCTCTGGCCGCTCCGGGAGCCCTGCGGGCTTGGCTTCAACCCCCCACCCACCGCACAGGCCCAGGGCGCATGCGCGACCGCCGGGGCCTAGGGCTGACCTCGGGGGTCCTCAGTGAATGCCCCGCCCTCCCTCCAGGCTCTGACCCAGCTGCAGCTGTTCCATCGCCGCCCTTCTGGACTCGGCTTCAGCTGTTGTCTCCCTCCCCTCCCCCACTCCCACTCAGCTTGGAGGCCGCTTCCCTGCCTGGGAATCATTGCTGTGGAACTGATGACCACAGGCGTACTGGGCTGCAAGCTCAAGGCTCTGCCTGGGCCAGCTGCTTCGGCCAGGGGTTCATTTCTTCCTGGAAAGACAAAGCCTTAGCCTCACCCCACGCCTGCACTTTGCCACTGCAGCCAGCCCAGGTGTAGGAAAGGCTCTGTGGAGTCAGAAGTGCCGAGACAGGCAGATGGCACCGCATGCTTTTTGGGGCCAGGGCGCAACTGGGCTAGCCCCTCCTCCCGGGAGGCCCGGCCTTCCTAGTGCCCAGGCCACGGATCCGGGGAGAAATCCGCCATGGAGGGCACGCGGGAGGACCTCTGCCTGAGGTCGCAGGTGTCACGCCAGGGCCACTGCAAGCCTGGCTCGGCTTGCCTGCTTTCCCAAGAGGAGGCTGGCCGACCAGCCGAACCTGGCACCTGGGCCAGGCCCGTTCCCAGGGGACGAGTTCCAGAGGCGAGAGAGCTGGGGGCGGCTGCCAAGTCCCCTGGGGGGTGTGCTAGGCCCCCGTCAGAGGAGGAAGCAGCCTGGTAAACGGTGTGCCAGACTTGAGATCTGGAGGCCTCCCACACCCGGGTCCTGTCCTGCCCAGGCCCCCCGAGGGAGGACGATGGTCGTGGCAGTGGCGAGCGGGCTGGGGCTGGCGCCCAGCCTGCCCTTGGATGCCCCGGGGAAGGGCGCCGGGGGATGGGCTGCCCCTGGCCGGGTCTGAGGGACCGACCCAGCTCGGGGCTGTCGGGGGCAGAGAGAGAATCCCCATCCGCCCTTTCTCTTCAGGTTCTTAGGGCTGGCCAATTCCTTAACAAGACAGGTTGTCTGGAGAAAATCAGACCCAGCTCAAGAACATGTGTCCATGGGGGAAAGCCGGGAAACTGAGTCTCCCCACACAATAGCAGAGATTCTCATCTTGCATCCTCTCCTGATCTAATGACAGAGGTGGATGTCCCGGGTGGGCCTGTGGAATGGGAGAGGGGAGGAAGTCTATTGTCATGCAGAGGGACAAGGAAAGACTTGTCTGAATCTTCTCCCCTGCACTGGGGTCAGGTCGGGAAGGGACTGGCACAGAGGTGAGCAGGAACAGGCCTCTCTGTGGTGGGGCTGGCCCCGGGGCAGGCGTGGGGGTGATGGGTGGAAGTGGGATGGCGTGTGAGTTGGCACCAGCCAGCGGTGGAGGCAGAGACTCAGAGGTCAGGGATCTCTCTCTCTCTCTCTGTCTCTGTCTCTCTCTCCCTCAGGGAGCTGAGGAGAGTAAGATGGCGCCCCCTGCCCACCTCGCCGACCTCTCCATGGGCCCTTCTTTCTCTGGCCGCTCCGGGAGCCCTGCGGGCTTGGCTTCAACCCCCCCCCCCCCGACCGCACAGGCCCAGGGCGCCTGCGCGACCGCCGGGGCCTAGGGCTGACCTCGGGGGTCCTCAGTGAATGCCCCGCCCTCCCTCCAGGCTCTGACCCAGCTGCAGCTGTTCCATCGCCGCCCTTCTTGGACTCGGCTTCAGCTGTTGTCTCCCTCCCCTCCCCCACTCCCACTCAGCTTGGAGGCCGCTTCCCTGCCTGGGAATCATTGCTGTGGAACTGATGACCACAGGCGTACTGGGCTGCAAGCTCAAGGCTCTGCCTGGGCCAGCTGCTTCGGCCAGGGGTTCATTTCTTCCTGGAAAGACAAAGCCTTAGCCTCACCCCACGCCTGCACTTTGCCACTGCAGCCAGCCCAGGTGTAGGAAAGGCTCTGTGGAGTCAGAAGTGCCGAGACAGGCAGATGGCACCGCATGCTTTTTGGGGCCAGGGCGCAACTGGGCTAGCCCCTCCTCCCGGGAGGCCCGGCCTTCCTAGTGCCCAGGCCACGGATCCGGGGAGAAATCCGCCATGGAGGGCACGCGGGAGGACCTCTGCCTGAGGTCGCAGGTGTCACGCCAGGGCCACTGCAAGCCTGGCTCGGCTTGCCTGCTTTTCCCATGAGGAGGCTGGCCGACCAGCCGAACCTGGCACCTGGGCCAGGCCCGTTCCAGGGGACGAGTTCCAGAGGCGAGGAGAGCTGGGGGCGGGCTGCCAAGTCCCCTGGGGGGGTGTGCTAGGCCCCCGTCAGAGGAGGAAGCAGCCTGGTAAACGGGTGCTGTGCCAGACTTGAGATCTGGAGGCCTCCCACACCCGGGTCCTGTCCTGCCCAGGCCCCCCCGAGCGGAGGACGATGGTCGTGGCAGTGGGCGAGCGGGCTGGGGCTGGCGCCCAGCCTGCCCTTGGGATGCCCCGGGGAAGGGCGCCGGGGGATGGGCTGCCCCTGGCCGGGTCTGAGGGACCGACCCAGCTCGGGGGCTGTCGGGGGCAGAGAGAGAATCCCCATCCGCCCCTTTCTCTTCAGGTTCTTAGGGCTGGCCAATTCCTTAACAAGACAGGTTGTCTGGAGAAAATCAGACCCCAGCTCAAGAACATGTGTCCATGGGGGAAAGCCGGGAAACTGAGTCTCCCCACACAATAGCAGAGATTCTCATCTTGCATCCTCTCCTGATCTAATGACAGAGGTGGATGTCCCGGGTGGGCCTGTGGAATGGGAGAGGGGAGGAAGTCTATTGTCATGCAGAGGGACAAGGAAAGACTTGTCTGAATCTTCTCCCCTGCACTGGGGTCAGGTCGGGAAGGGACTGGCACAGAGGTGAGCAGGAACAGGCCTCTCTGTGGTGGGGCTGGCCCCGGGGCAGGCGTGGGGGGTGATGGGTGGAAGTGGGATGGCGTGTGAGTTGGCACCAGCCAGCGGTGGAGGCAGAGACTCAGAGGTCAGGGATCTCTCTCTCTCTCTCTGTCTCTGTCTCTCTCTCCCTCAGGGAGCTGAGGGAGAGTAAGATGGCGCCCCCCTGCCCACCTCGCCGACCTCTCCATGGGCCCTTCTTTCTCTGGCCGCTCGGGAGCCCTGCGGGCTTGGCTTCAACCCCCCCCCCCCGACCGCACAGGCCCAGGGCGCCTGCGCGACCGCCGGGGCCTAGGGCTGACCTCGGGGGTCCTCAGTGAATGCCCCCGCCCTCCCTCCAGGCTCTGACCCAGCTGCAGCTGTTCCATCGCCGCCCTTCTGGACTCGGCTTCAGCTGTTGTCTCCCTCCCCTCCCCCACTCCCACTCAGCTTGGAGGCCGCTTCCCTGCCTGGGAATCATTGCTGTGGAACTGATGACCACAGGCGTACTGGGCTGCAAGCTCAAGGCTCTGCCTGGGCCAGCTGCTTCGGCCAGGGGTTCATTTCTTCCTGGAAAGACAAAGCCTTAGCCTCACCCCACGCCCTGCACTTTGCCACTGCAGCCAGCCCAGGTGTAGGAAAGGCTCTGTGGAGTCAGAAGTGCCGAGACAGGCAGATGGCACCGCAGGCTTTGGGGGCCAGGGCGCAACTGGGCTAGCCCCTCCTCCCGGGAGGCCCGGCCTTCCCTAGTGCCCAGGCCACGGATCCGGGGGAGAAATCCGCCATGGAGGGCACGCGGGGAGGACCTCTGCCTGAGGTCGCAGGTGTCACGCCAGGGCCACTGCAAGCCTGGCTCGGCTTGCCTGCTTTCCCAAGAGGAGGCTGGCCCGACCAGCCGAACCTGGCACCTGGGCCAGGCCCGTTCCCAGGGGACGAGTTCCAGAGGCGAGAGACCTGGGGGCGGCTGCCAAGTCCCCTGGGGGGTGTGCTAGGCCCCCGTCAGAGGAGGAAGCAGCCTGGTAAACGGTGTTGCCAGACTTGAGATCTGGAGGCCTCCCACACCCGGGTCCTGTCCTGCCCAGGCCCCCCGAGGGAGGACGATGGTCGTGGCAGTGGCGAGCGGGCTGAGGCTGGTGCCCAGCCTGCCCTTGGATGCCCCGGGGAAGGGCGCCGGGGGATGGGCTGCCCCTGGCCGGGTCTGAGGGACCGACCCAGCTCGGGGCTGTCGGGGGCAGAGAGAGAATCCCCATCCGCCCTTTCTCTTCAGACCCAGCTCGGGGCTGTCGGGGGCAGAGAGAGAATCCCCATCCGCCCTTTCTCTTCAGGTTCTTAGGGCTGGCCAATTACTTAACAAGACAGGTTGTCTGGAGAAAATCAGACACAGCTCAAGAACATGTGTCCATGGGGGAAACCCAGGAAACTGGGTCTCCCTACACAATAGCAGAGATTCTCATCTTGCATCCTCTCCTGATCTAATGACAGAGGTGGATGTCCCGGGTGGGCCTGTGGAATGGGAGAGGGGAGGAAGTCTATTGTCATGCAGAGGGACAAGGAAAGACTTGTCTGAATCTTCTCCCCTGCACTGGGGTCAGGTCGGGAAGGGACTGGCACAGAGGTGAGCAGGAACAGGCCTCTCTGTGGTGGGGCTGGCCCCGGGGCAGGCGTGGGGGTGATGGGTGGAAGTGGGATGGCGTGTGAGTTGGCACCAGCCAGCGGTGGAGGCAGAGACTCAGAGGTCAGGGATCTCTCTCTCTCTCTCTGTCTCTGTCTCTCTCTCCCTCAGGGAGCTGAGGAGAGTAAGATGGCGCCCCCTGCCCACCTCGCCGACCTCTCCATGGGCCCTTCTTTCTCTGGCCGCTCCGGGAGCCCTGCGGGCTTGGCTTCAACCCCCCACCCACCGCACAGGCCCAGGGCGCATGCGCGACCGCCGGGGCCTAGGGCTGACCTCGGGGGTCCTCAGTGAATGCCCCGCCCTCCCTCCAGGCTCTGACCCAGCTGCAGCTGTTCCATCGCCGCCCTTCTGGACTCGGCTTCAGCTGTTGTCTCCCTCCCCTCCCCCACTCCCACTCAGCTTGGAGGCCGCTTCCCTGCCTGGGAATCATTGCTGTGGAACTGATGACCACAGGCGTACTGGGCTGCAAGCTCAAGGCTCTGCCTGGGCCAGCTGCTTCGGCCAGGGGTTCATTTCTTCCTGGAAAGACAAAGCCTTAGCCTCACCCCACGCCTGCACTTTGCCACTGCAGCCAGCCCAGGTGTAGGAAAGGCTCTGTGGAGTCAGAAGTGCCGAGACAGGCAGATGGCACCGCATGCTTTTTGGGGCCAGGGCGCAACTGGGCTAGCCCCTCCTCCCGGGAGGCCCGGCCTTCCTAGTGCCCAGGCCACGGATCCGGGGAGAAATCCGCCATGGAGGGCACGCGGGAGGACCTCTGCCTGAGGTCGCAGGTGTCACGCCAGGGCCACTGCAAGCCTGGCTCGGCTTGCCTGCTTTCCCAAGAGGAGGCTGGCCGACCAGCCGAACCTGGCACCTGGGCCAGGCCCGTTCCCAGGGGACGAGTTCCAGAGGCGAGAGACCTGGGGGCGGCTGCCAAGTCCCCTGGGGGGTGTGCTAGGCCCCCGTCAGAGGAGGAAGCAGCCTGGTAAACGGTGTGCCAGACTTGAGATCTGGAGGCCTCCCACACCCGGGTCCTGTCCTGCCCAGGCCCCCCGAGGGAGGACGATGGTCGTGGCAGTGGCGAGCGGGCTGGGGCTGGCGCCCAGCCTGCCCTTGGATGCCCCGGGGAAGGGCGCCGGGGGATGGGCTGCCCCTGGCCGGGTCTGAGGGACCGACCCAGCTCGGGGCTGTCGGGGGCAGAGAGAGAATCCCCATCCGCCCTTTCTCTTCAGGTTCTTAGGGCTGGCCAATTCCTTAACAAGACAGGTTGTCTGGAGAAAATCAGACCCAGCTCAAGAACATGTGTCCATGGGGGAAAGCCGGGAAACTGAGTCTCCCCACACAATAGCAGAGATTCTCATCTTGCATCCTCTCCTGATCTAATGACAGAGGTGGATGTCCCGGGTGGGCCTGTGGAATGGGAGAGGGGAGGAAGTCTATTGTCATGCAGAGGGACAAGGAAAGACTTGTCTGAATCTTCTCCCCTGCACTGGGGTCAGGTCGGGAAGGGACTGGCACAGAGGTGAGCAGGAACAGGCCTCTCTGTGGTGGGGCTGGCCCCGGGGCAGGCGTGGGGGTGATGGGTGGAAGTGGGATGGCGTGTGAGTTGGCACCAGCCAGCGGTGGAGGCAGAGACTCAGAGGTCAGGGATCTCTCTCTCTCTCTCTGTCTCTGTCTCTCTCTCCCTCAGGGAGCTGAGGAGAGTAAGATGGCGCCCCCTGCCCACCTCGCCGACCTCTCCATGGGCCCTTCTTTCTCTGGCCGCTCCGGGAGCCCTGCGGGCTTGGCTTCAACCCCCCCCCCCCGACCGCACAGGCCCAGGGCGCCTGCGCGACCGCCGGGGCCTAGGGCTGACCTCGGGGGTCCTCAGTGAATGCCCCGCCCTCCCTCCAGGCTCTGACCCAGCTGCAGCTGTTCCATCGCCGCCCTTCTGGACTCGGCTTCAGCTGTTGTCTCCCTCCCCTCCCCCACTCCCACTCAGCTTGGAGGCCGCTTCCCTGCCTGGGAATCATTGCTGTGGAACTGATGACCACAGGCGTACTGGGCTGCAAGCTCAAGGCTCTGCCTGGGCCAGCTGCTTCGGCCAGGGGTTCATTTCTTCCTGGAAAGACAAAGCCTTAGCCTCACCCCACGCCTGCACTTTGCCACTGCAGCCAGCCCAGGTGTAGGAAAGGCTCTGTGGAGTCAGAAGTGCCGAGACAGGCAGATGGCACCGCAGGCTTTGGGGGCCAGGGCGCAACTGGGCTAGCCCCTCCTCCCGGGAGGCCCGGCCTTCCTAGTGCCCAGGCCACGGATCCGGGGAGAAATCCGCCATGGAGGGCACGCGGGAGGACCTCTGCCTGAGGTCGCAGGTGTCACGCCAGGGCCACTGCAAGCCTGGCTCGGCTTGCCTGCTTTCCCAAGAGGAGGCTGGCCGACCAGCCGAACCTGGCACCTGGGCCAGGCCCGTTCCCAGGGGACGAGTTCCAGAGGCGAGAGACCTGGGGGCGGCTGCCAAGTCCCCTGGGGGGTGTGCTAGGCCCCCGTCAGAGGAGGAAGCAGCCTGGTAAACGGTGTGCCAGACTTGAGATCTGGAGGCCTCCCACACCCGGGTCCTGTCCTGCCCAGGCCCCCCGAGGGAGGACGATGGTCGTGGCAGTGGCGAGCGGGCTGAGGCTGGTGCCCAGCCTGCCCTTGGATGCCCCGGGGAAGGGCGCCGGGGGATGGGCTGCCCCTGGCCGGGTCTGAGGGACCGACCCAGCTCGGGGCTGTCGGGGGCAGAGAGAGAATCCCCATCCGCCCTTTCTCTTCAGGTTCTTAGGGCTGGCCAATTACTTAACAAGACAGGTTGTCTGGAGAAAATCAGACACAGCTCAAGAACATGTGTCCATGGGGGAAACCCAGGAAACTGGGTCTCCCTACACAATAGCAGAGATTCTCATCTTGCATCCTCTCCTGATCTAATGACAGAGGTGGATGTCCCGGGTGGGCCTGTGGAATGGGAGAGGGGAGGAAGTCTATTGTCATGCAGAGGGACAAGGAAAGACTTGTCTGAATCTTCTCCCCTGCACTGGGGTCAGGTCGGGAAGGGACTGGCACAGAGGTGAGCAGGAACAGGCCTCTCTGTGGTGGGGCTGGCCCCGGGGCAGGCGTGGGGGTGATGGGTGGAAGTGGGATGGCGTGTGAGTTGGCACCAGCCAGCGGTGGAGGCAGAGACTCAGAGGTCAGGGATCTCTCTCTCTCTCTCTGTCTCTGTCTCTCTCTCCCT
Source organism: Diceros bicornis minor (assembly GCF_020826845.1). Taxonomy (NCBI): domain Eukaryota; kingdom Metazoa; phylum Chordata; class Mammalia; order Perissodactyla; family Rhinocerotidae; genus Diceros; species Diceros bicornis. The sequence goes on from NW_026691768.1 coordinate 19,212, forward strand.
CAGGGAGCTGAGGAGAGTAAGATGGCGCCCCCTGCCCACCTCGCCGACCTCTCCATGGGCCCTTCTTTCTCTGGCCGCTCCGGGAGCCCTGCGGGCTTGGCTTCAACCCCCCACCCACCGCACAGGCCCAGGGCGCATGCGCGACCGCCGGGGCCTAGGGCTGACCTCGGGGGTCCTCAGTGAATGCCCCGCCCTCCCTCCAGGCTCTGACCCAGCTGCAGCTGTTCCATCGCCGCCCTTCTGGACTCGGCTTCAGCTGTTGTCTCCCTCCCCTCCCCCACTCCCACTCAGCTTGGAGGCCGCTTCCCTGCCTGGGAATCATTGCTGTGGAACTGATGACCACAGGCGTACTGGGCTGCAAGCTCAAGGCTCTGCCTGGGCCAGCTGCTTCGGCCAGGGGTTCATTTCTTCCTGGAAAGACAAAGCCTTAGCCTCACCCCACGCCTGCACTTTGCCACTGCAGCCAGCCCAGGTGTAGGAAAGGCTCTGTGGAGTCAGAAGTGCCGAGACAGGCAGATGGCACCGCATGCTTTTTGGGGCCAGGGCGCAACTGGGCTAGCCCCTCCTCCCGGGAGGCCCGGCCTTCCTAGTGCCCAGGCCACGGATCCGGGGAGAAATCCGCCATGGAGGGCACGCGGGAGGACCTCTGCCTGAGGTCGCAGGTGTCACGCCAGGGCCACTGCAAGCCTGGCTCGGCTTGCCTGCTTTCCCAAGAGGAGGCTGGCCGACCAGCCGAACCTGGCACCTGGGCCAGGCCCGTTCCCAGGGGACGAGTTCCAGAGGCGAGAGACCTGGGGGCGGCTGCCAAGTCCCCTGGGGGGTGTGCTAGGCCCCCGTCAGAGGAGGAAGCAGCCTGGTAAACGGTGTGCCAGACTTGAGATCTGGAGGCCTCCCACACCCGGGTCCTGTCCTGCCCAGGCCCCCCGAGGGAGGACGATGGTCGTGGCAGTGGCGAGCGGGCTGGGGCTGGCGCCCAGCCTGCCCTTGGATGCCCCGGGGAAGGGCGCCGGGGGATGGGCTGCCCCTGGCCGGGTCTGAGGGACCGACCCAGCTCGGGGCTGTCGGGGGCAGAGAGAGAATCCCCATCCGCCCTTTCTCTTCAGGTTCTTAGGGCTGGCCAATTCCTTAACAAGACAGGTTGTCTGGAGAAAATCAGACCCAGCTCAAGAACATGTGTCCATGGGGGAAAGCCGGGAAACTGAGTCTCCCCACACAATAGCAGAGATTCTCATCTTGCATCCTCTCCTGATCTAATGACAGAGGTGGATGTCCCGGGTGGGCCTGTGGAATGGGAGAGGGGAGGAAGTCTATTGTCATGCAGAGGGACAAGGAAAGACTTGTCTGAATCTTCTCCCCTGCACTGGGGTCAGGTCGGGAAGGGACTGGCACAGAGGTGAGCAGGAACAGGCCTCTCTGTGGTGGGGCTGGCCCCGGGGCAGGCGTGGGGGTGATGGGTGGAAGTGGGATGGCGTGTGAGTTGGCACCAGCCAGCGGTGGAGGCAGAGACTCAGAGGTCAGGGATCTCTCTCTCTCTCTCTGTCTCTGTCTCTCTCTCCCTCAGGGAGCTGAGGAGAGTAAGATGGCGCCCCCTGCCCACCTCGCCGACCTCTCCATGGGCCCTTCTTTCTCTGGCCGCTCCGGGAGCCCTGCGGGCTTGGCTTCAACCCCCCACCCACCGCACAGGCCCAGGGCGCATGCGCGACCGCCGGGGCCTAGGGCTGACCTCGGGGGTCCTCAGTGAATGCCCCGCCCTCCCTCCAGGCTCTGACCCAGCTGCAGCTGTTCCATCGCCGCCCTTCTGGACTCGGCTTCAGCTGTTGTCTCCCTCCCCTCCCCCACTCCCACTCAGCTTGGAGGCCGCTTCCCTGCCTGGGAATCATTGCTGTGGAACTGATGACCACAGGCGTACTGGGCTGCAAGCTCAAGGCTCTGCCTGGGCCAGCTGCTTCGGCCAGGGGTTCATTTCTTCCTGGAAAGACAAAGCCTTAGCCTCACCCCACGCCTGCACTTTGCCACTGCAGCCAGCCCAGGTGTAGGAAAGGCTCTGTGGAGTCAGAAGTGCCGAGACAGGCAGATGGCACCGCAGGCTTTGGGGGCCAGGGCGCAACTGGGCTAGCCCCTCCTCCCGGGAGGCCCGGCCTTCCTAGTGCCCAGGCCACGGATCCGGGGAGAAATCCGCCATGGAGGGCACGCGGGAGGACCTCTGCCTGAGGTCGCAGGTGTCACGCCAGGGCCACTGCAAGCCTGGCTCGGCTTGCCTGCTTTCCCAAGAGGAGGCTGGCCGACCAGCCGAACCTGGCACCTGGGCCAGGCCCGTTCCCAGGGGACGAGTTCCAGAGGCGAGAGACCTGGGGGCGGCTGCCAAGTCCCCTGGGGGGTGTGCTAGGCCCCCGTCAGAGGAGGAAGCAGCCTGGTAAACGGTGTGCCAGACTTGAGATCTGGAGGCCTCCCACACCCGGGTCCTGTCCTGCCCAGGCCCCCCGAGGGAGGACGATGGTCGTGGCAGTGGCGAGCGGGCTGAGGCTGGTGCCCAGCCTGCCCTTGGATGCCCCGGGGAAGGGCGCCGGGGGATGGGCTGCCCCTGGCCGGGTCTGAGGGACCGACCCAGCTCGGGGCTGTCGGGGGCAGAGAGAGAATCCCCATCCGCCCTTTCTCTTCAGGTTCTTAGGGCTGGCCAATTACTTAACAAGACAGGTTGTCTGGAGAAAATCAGACACAGCTCAAGAACATGTGTCCATGGGGGAAACCCAGGAAACTGGGTCTCCCTACACAATAGCAGAGATTCTCATCTTGCATCCTCTCCTGATCTAATGACAGAGGTGGATGTCCCGGGTGGGCCTGTGGAATGGGAGAGGGGAGGAAGTCTATTGTCATGCAGAGGGACAAGGAAAGACTTGTCTGAATCTTCTCCCCTGCACTGGGGTCAGGTCGGGAAGGGACTGGCACAGAGGTGAGCAGGAACAGGCCTCTCTGTGGTGGGGCTGGCCCCGGGGCAGGCGTGGGGGTGATGGGTGGAAGTGGGATGGCGTGTGAGTTGGCACCAGCCAGCGGTGGAGGCAGAGACTCAGAGGTCAGGGATCTCTCTCTCTCTCTCTGTCTCTGTCTCTCTCTCCCTCAGGGAGCTGAGGAGAGTAAGATGGCGCCCCCTGCCCACCTCGCCGACCTCTCCATGTGCCCTTCTTTCTCTGGCCGCTCCGGGAGCCCTGCGGGCTTGGCTTCAACCCCCCACCCACCGCACAGGCCCAGGGCGCATGCGCGACCGCCGGGGCCTAGGGCTGACCTCGGGGGTCCTCAGTGAATGCCCCGCCCTCCCTCCAGGCTCTGACCCAGCTGCAGATGTTCCATCGCCGCCCTTCTGGACTCGGCTTCAGCTGTTGTCTCCCTCCCCTCCCCCACTCCCACTCAGCTTGGAGGCCGCTTCCCTGCCTGGGAATCATTGCTGTGGAACTGATGACCACAGGCGTACTGGGCTGCAAGCTCAAGGCTCTGCCTGGGCCAGCTGCTTCGGCCAGGGGTTCATTTCTTCCTGGAAAGACAAAGCCTTAGCCTCACCCCACGCCTGCACTTTGCCACTGCAGCCAGCCCAGGTGTAGGAAAGGCTCTGTGGAGTCAGAAGTGCCGAGACAGGCAGATGGCACCGCATGCTTTTTGGGGCCAGGGCGCAACTGGGCTAGCCCCTCCTCCCGGGAGGCCCGGCCTTCCTAGTGCCCAGGCCACGGATCCGGGGAGAAATCCGCCATGGAGGGCACGCGGGAGGACCTCTGCCTGAGGTCGCAGGTGTCACGCCAGGGCCACTGCAAGCCTGGCTCGGCTTGCCTGCTTTCCCAAGAGGAGGCTGGCCGACCAGCCGAACCTGGCACCTGGGCCAGGCCCGTTCCCAGGGGACGAGTTCCAGAGGCGAGAGACCTGGGGGCGGCTGCCAAGTCCCCTGGGGGGTGTGCTAGGCCCCCGTCAGAGGAGGAAGCAGCCTGGTAAACGGTGTGCCAGACTTGAGATCTGGAGGCCTCCCACACCCGGGTCCTGTCCTGCCCAGGCCCCCCGAGGGAGGACGATGGTCGTGGCAGTGGCGAGCGGGCTGGGGCTGGCGCCCAGCCTGCCCTTGGATGCCCCGGGGAAGGGCGCCGGGGGATGGGCTGCCCCTGGCCGGGTCTGAGGGACCGACCCAGCTCGGGGCTGTCGGGGGCAGAGAGAGAATCCCCATCCGCCCTTTCTCTTCAGGTTCTTAGGGCTGGCCAATTCCTTAACAAGACAGGTTGTCTGGAGAAAATCAGACCCAGCTCAAGAACATGTGTCCATGGGGGAAAGCCGGGAAACTGAGTCTCCCCACACAATAGCAGAGATTCTCATCTTGCATCCTCTCCTGAGCTAATGACAGAGGTGGATGTCCTGGGTGGGCCTGTGGAATGGGAGAGGGGAGGAAGTCTATTGTCATGCAGAGGGACAAGGAAAGACTTGTCTGAATCTTCTCCCCTGAACTGGGGTCAGGTCGGGAAGGGACTGGCACAGAGGTGAGCAGGAACAGGCCTCTCTGTGGTGGGGCTGGCCCCGGGGCAGGCGTGGGGGTGATGGGTGGAAGTGGGATGGCGTGTGAGTTGGCACCAGCCAGCGGTGGAGGCAGAGACTCAGAGGTCAGGGATCTCTCTCTCTCTCTCTGTCTCTGTCTCTCTCTCCCTCAGGGAGCTGAGGAGAGTAAGATGGCGCCCCCTGCCCACCTCGCCGACCTCTCCATGGGCCCTTCTTTCTCTGGCCGCTCCGGGAGCCCTGCGGGCTTGGCTTCAACCCCCCACCCACCGCACAGGCCCAGGGCGCATGCGCGACCGCCGGGGCCTAGGGCTGACCTCGGGGGTCCTCAGTGAATGCCCCGCCCTCCCTCCAGGCTCTGACCCAGCTGCAGCTGTTCCATCGCCGCCCTTCTGGACTCGGCTTCAGCTGTTGTCTCCCTCCCCTCCCCCACTCCCACTCAGCTTGGAGGCCGCTTCCCTGCCTGGGAATCATTGCTGTGGAACTGATGACCACAGGCGTACTGGGCTGCAAGCTCAAGGCTCTGCCTGGGCCAGCTGCTTCGGCCAGGGGTTCATTTCTTCCTGGAAAGACAAAGCCTTAGCCTCACCCCACGCCTGCACTTTGCCACTGCAGCCAGCCCAGGTGTAGGAAAGGCTCTGTGGAGTCAGAAGTGCCGAGACAGGCAGATGGCACCGCAGGCTTTGGGGGCCAGGGCGCAACTGGGCTAGCCCCTCCTCCCGGGAGGCCCGGCCTTCCTAGTGCCCAGGCCACGGATCCGGGGAGAAATCCGCCATGGAGGGCACGCGGGAGGACCTCTGCCTGAGGTCGCAGGTGTCACGCCAGGGCCACTGCAAGCCTGGCTCGGCTTGCCTGCTTTCCCAAGAGGAGGCTGGCCGACCAGCCGAACCTGGCACCTGGGCCAGGCCCGTTCCCAGGGGACGAGTTCCAGAGGCGAGAGACCTGGGGGCGGCTGCCAAGTCCCCTGGGGGGTGTGCTAGGCCCCCGTCAGAGGAGGAAGCAGCCTGGTAAACGGTGTGCCAGACTTGAGATCTGGAGGCCTCCCACACCCGGGTCCTGTCCTGCCCAGGCCCCCCGAGGGAGGACGATGGTCGTGGCAGTGGCGAGCGGGCTGGGGCTGGCGCCCAGCCTGCCCTTGGATGCCCCGGGGAAGGGCGCCGGGGGATGGGCTGCCCCTGGCCGGGTCTGAGGGACCGACCCAGCTCGGGGCTGTCGGGGGCAGAGAGAGAATCCCCATCCGCCCTTTCTCTTCAGGTTCTTAGGGCTGGCCAATTACTTAACAAGACAGGTTGTCTGGAGAAAATCAGACACAGCTCAAGAACATGTGTCCATGGGGGAAACCCAGGAAACTGGGTCTCCCTACACAATAGCAGAGATTCTCATCTTGCATCCTCTCCTGATCTAATGACAGAGGTGGATGTCCCGGGTGGGCCTGTGGAATGGGAGAGGGGAGGAAGTCTATTGTCATGCAGAGGGACAAGGAAAGACTTGTCTGAATCTTCTCCCCTGCACTGGGGTCAGGTCGGGAAGGGACTGGCACAGAGGTGAGCAGGAACAGGCCTCTGTGTGGTGGGGCTGGCCCCGGGGCAGGCGTGGGGGTGATGGGTGGAAGTGGGATGGCGTGTGAGTTGGCACCAGCCAGCGGTGGAGGCAGAGACTCAGAGGTCAGGGATCTCTCTCTCTCTCTCTGTCTCTGTCTCTCTCTCCCTCAGGGAGCTGAGGAGAGTAAGATGGCGCCCCCTGCCCACCTCGCCGACCTCTCCATGGGCCCTTCTTTCTCTGGCCGCTCCGGGAGCCCTGCGGGCTTGGCTTCAACCCCCCACCCACCGCACAGGCCCAGGGCGCATGCGCGACCGCCGGGGCCTAGGGCTGACCTCGGGGGTCCTCAGTGAATGCCCCGCCCTCCCTCCAGGCTCTGACCCAGCTGCAGCTGTTCCATCGCCGCCCTTCTGGACTCGGCTTCAGCTGTTGTCTCCCTCCCCTCCCCCACTCCCACTCAGCTTGGAGGCCGCTTCCCTGCCTGGGAATCATTGCTGTGGAACTGATGACCACAGGCGTACTGGGCTGCAAGCTCAAGGCTCTGCCTGGGCCAGCTGCTTCGGCCAGGGGTTCATTTCTTCCTGGAAAGACAAAGCCTTAGCCTCACCCCACGCCTGCACTTTGCCACTGCAGCCAGCCCAGGTGTAGGAAAGGCTCTGTGGAGTCAGAAGTGCCGAGACAGGCAGATGGCACCGCAGGCTTTGGGGGCCAGGGCGCAACTGGGCTAGCCCCTCCTCCCGGGAGGCCCGGCCTTCCTAGTGCCCAGGCCACGGATCCGGGGAGAAATCCGCCATGGAGGGCACGCGGGAGGACCTCTGCCTGAGGTCGCAGGTGTCACGCCAGGGCCACTGCAAGCCTGGCTCGGCTTGCCTGCTTTCCCAAGAGGAGGCTGGCCGACCAGCCGAACCTGGCACCTGGGCCAGGCCCGTTCCCAGGGGACGAGTTCCAGAGGCGAGAGACCTGGGGGCGGCTGCCAAGTCCCCTGGGGGGTGTGCTAGGCCCCCGTCAGAGGAGGAAGCAGCCTGGTAAACGGTGTGCCAGACTTGAGATCTGGAGGCCTCCCACACCCGGGTCCTGTCCTGCCCAGGCCCCCCGAGGGAGGACGATGGTCGTGGCAGTGGCGAGCGGGCTGGGGCTGGCGCCCAGCCTGCCCTTGGATGCCCCGGGGAAGGGCGCCGGGGGATGGGCTGCCCCTGGCCGGGTCTGAGGGACCGACCCAGCTCGGGGCTGTCGGGGGCAGAGAGAGAATCCCCATCCGCCCTTTCTCTTCAGGTTCTTAGGGCTGGCCAATTCCTTAACAAGACAGGTTGTCTGGAGAAAATCAGACCCAGCTCAAGAACATGTGTCCATGGGGGAAAGCCGGGAAACTGAGTCTCCCCACACAATAGCAGAGATTCTCATCTTGCATCCTCTCCTGATCTAATGACAGAGGTGGATGTCCCGGGTGGGCCTGTGGAATGGGAGAGGGGAGGAAGTCTATTGTCATGCAGAGGGACAAGGAAAGACTTGTCTGAATCTTCTCCCCTGAACTGGGGTCAGGTCGGGAAGGGACTGGCACAGAGGTGAGCAGGAACAGGCCTCTCTGTGGTGGGGCTGGCCCCGGGGCAGGCGTGGGGGTGATGGGTGGAAGTGGGATGGCGTGTGAGTTGGCACCAGCCAGCGGTGGAGGCAGAGACTCAGAGGTCAGGGATCTCTCTCTCTCTCTCTGTCTCTGTCTCTCTCTCCCTCAGGGAGCTGAGGAGAGTAAGATGGCGCCCCCTGCCCACCTCGCCGACCTCTCCATGGGCCCTTCTTTCTCTGGCCGCTCCGGGAGCCCTGCGGGCTTGGCTTCAACCCCCCCCCCCCCGACCGCACAGGCCCAGGGCGCCTGCGCGACCGCCGGGGCCTAGGGCTGACCTCGGGGGTCCTCAGTGAATGCCCCGCCCTCCCTCCAGGCTCTGACCCAGCTGCAGCTGTTCCATCGCCGCCCTTCTGGACTCGGCTTCAGCTGTTGGCTCCCTCCCCTCCCCCACTCCCACTCAGCTTGGAGGCCGCTTCCCTGCCTCGGAAACATTGCTCTGGAACTGATGACCACAGGCGTACTGGGCTGCAAGCTCAAGGCTCTGCCTGGGCCAGCTGCTTCGGCCAGGGGTTCCTTTCTTCCTGGAAAGACAAAGCCATAGCCTCACCCCACGCCTGCACTTTGCCACTGCAGGCAGCCAAGGTGTAGGAAAGGCTCTGTGGAGTCAGAAGAGCCGAGACAGGCAGATGGCACGGCAGGCTTTGGGGGCCAGGGCGCAACTGGGCTAGCCCCTCCTGCCGGGAGTCGGGGAGGCCCGGCCTTCCTAGTGCCCAGGCCCCGGATCCGGGGAGAAATCCGCCATGGAGGGCACGCGTGAGGCCCTCTGCCTGAGGTCGCAGGTGTCACGCCAGGGCCACTGCAAACCTGGCTCGGCTTGCCTGCTTTCCCAAGAGGAGGCTGGCCGACCATCCGAACCTGGCACCTGGGCCAGGCCCGTTCCAAGGGGACGAGTTCCAGAGACTAGAGCCCTGGGGGCGGCTGCCAAGTCCCCTGGGGCGTGTGCTAGGCCCCCGTCAGAGGAGGAAGCAGCCTGGTAAACGGTGTGCCAGACTTGAGACCTGCAGGCCTCCCACACCCGGGTCCCTGTCCTGCCCAGGCCCCCCGAGGGAGGACGATGGTCGTGGCAGTGGCGAGCGGGGTGGGGCTGGCGCCGAGCCTGCCCTTGGATGCCCCTGGGAAGGGCGCCGGGGGATGAGCTGCCCCTGGCCAGGTCTGAGGGACCGACCCAGCTCGGGGCTGTCGGGGGCAGAGAGAGAATCCCCATCCGCCCTTTCTCTTCAGGTTCTTAGGGCTGCCAATTCCTTAACAAGACGGGTTGTCTGGAGAAAATCACACCCAGCTCAAGAACATGTGTCCAAGGGGGAAACCCGGGAAACTGAGTCTCCCCACACAATAGCAGAGATTCTCATCTTGCATTCTCTCCTGAGCTAATGACAAAGGTGGATGTCCCGGGTGGGCCTGTGGAATGGGAGAGGGGAGGAAGTCTCTTGTCATGCAGAGGGACAAGGAAAGACTTGTCTGAATCTTCTCCCCTGCACTGGGGTCAGGTCGGGAAGGGACTGGCACAGAGGTGAGCAGGAACAGGCCTCTGTGTGGTGGGGTTGGCCCCGGGGCAGGCGTGGGGGTGATGGGTGGAAGTGGGATGGCGTGTGAGTTGGCACCAGCCAGCGGTGGAGGCAGAGACTCAGAGGTCAGGGATCTCTCTCTCTCTCTCTGTCTCTGTCTCTCTCTCCCTCAGGGAGCTGAGGAGAGTAAGATGGCGCCCCCTGCCCACCTCGCCGACCTCTCCATGGGCCCTTCTTTCTCTGGCCGCTCCGGGAGCCCTGCGGGCTTGGCTTCAACCCCCCACCCACCGCACAGGCCCAGGGCGCATGCGCGACCGCCGGGGCCTAGGGCTGACCTCGGGGGTCCTCAGTGAATGCCCCGCCCTCCCTCCAGGCTCTGACCCAGCTGCAGCTGTTCCATCGCCGCCCTTCTGGACTCGGCTTCAGCTGTTGTCTCCCTCCCCTCCCCCACTCCCACTCAGCTTGGAGGCCGCTTCCCTGCCTGGGAATCATTGCTGTGGAACTGATGACCACAGGCGTACTGGGCTGCAAGCTCAAGGCTCTGCCTGGGCCAGCTGCTTCGGCCAGGGGTTCATTTCTTCCTGGAAAGACAAAGCCTTAGCCTCACCCCACGCCTGCACTTTGCCACTGCAGCCAGCCCAGGTGTAGGAAAGGCTCTGTGGAGTCAGAAGTGCCGAGACAGGCAGATGGCACCGCAGGCTTTGGGGGCCAGGGCGCAACTGGGCTAGCCCCTCCTCCCGGGAGTCCGGGAGGCCCGGCCTTCCTAGTGCCCAGGCCACGGATCCGGGGAGAAATCCGCCATGGAGGGCACGCGGGAGGACCTCTGCCTGAGGTCGCAGGTGTCACGCCAGGGCCACTGCAAGCCTGGCTCGGCTTGCCTGCTTTCCCAAGAGGAGGCTGGCCGACCAGCCGAACCTGGCACCTGGGCCAGGCCCGTTCCCAGGGGACGAGTTCCAGAGGCGAGAGACCTGGGGGCGGCTGCCAAGTCCCCTGGGGGGTGTGCTAGGCCCCCGTCAGAGGAGGAAGCAGCCTGGTAAACGGTGTGCCAGACTTGAGATCTGGAGGCCTCCCACACCCGGGTCCTGTCCTGCCCAGGCCCCCCGAGGGAGGACGATGGTCGTGGCAGTGGCGAGCGGGCTGGGGCTGGCGCCCAGCCTGCCCTTGGATGCCCCGGGGAAGGGCGCCGGGGGATGGGATGCCCCTGGCTGGGTCTGAGGGACCGACCCAGCTCGGGGCTGTCGGGGGCAGAGAGAGAATCCCCATCCGCCCTTTCTCTTCAGGTTCTTAGGGCTGGCCAATTCCTTAACAAGACAGGTTGTCTGGAGAAAATCAGACCCAGCTCAAGAACATGTGTCCATGGGGGAAAGCCGGGAAACTGAGTCTCCCCACACAATAGCAGAGATTCTCATCTTGCATCCTCTCCTGAGCTAATGACAGAGGTGGATGTCCTGGGTGGGCCTGTGGAATGGGAGAGGGGAGGAAGTCTATTGTCATGCAGAGGGACAAGGAAAGACTTGTCTGAATCTTCTCCCCTGCACTGGGGTCAGGTCGGGAAGGGACTGGCACAGAGGTGAGCAGGAACAGGCCTCTCTGTGGTGGGGCTGGCCCCGGGGCAGGCGTGGGGGTGATGGGTGGAAGTGGGATGGCGTGTGAGTTGGCACCAGCCAGCGGTGGAGGCAGAGACTCAGAGGTCAGGGATCTCTCTCTCTCTCTCTGTCTCTGTCTCTCTCTCCCTCAGGGAGCTGAGGAGAGTAAGATGGCGCCCCCTGCCCACCTCGCCGACCTCTCCATGGGCCCTTCTTTCTCTGGCCGCTCCGGGAGCCCTGCGGGCTTGGCTTCAACCCCCCACCCACCGCACAGGCCCAGGGCGCATGCGCGACCGCCGGGGCCTAGGGCTGACCTCGGGGGTCCTCAGTGAATGCCCCGCCCTCCCTCCAGGCTCTGACCCAGCTGCAGCTGTTCCATCGCCGCCCTTCTGGACTCGGCTTCAGCTGTTGTCTCCCTCCCCTCCCCCACTCCCACTCAGCTTGGAGGCCGCTTCCCTGCCTGGGAATCATTGCTGTGGAACTGATGACCACAGGCGTACTGGGCTGCAAGCTCAAGGCTCTGCCTGGGCCAGCTGCTTCGGCCAGGGGTTCATTTCTTCCTGGAAAGACAAAGCCTTAGCCTCACCCCACGCCTGCACTTTGCCACTGCAGCCAGCCCAGGTGTAGGAAAGGCTCTGTGGAGTCAGAAGTGCCGAGACAGGCAGATGGCACCGCAGGCTTTGGGGGCCAGGGCGCAACTGGGCTAGCCCCTCCTCCCGGGAGGCCCGGCCTTCCTAGTGCCCAGGCCACGGATCCGGGGAGAAATCCGCCATGGAGGGCACGCGGGAGGACCTCTGCCTGAGGTCGCAGGTGTCACGCCAGGGCCACTGCAAGCCTGGCTCGGCTTGCCTGCTTTCCCAAGAGGAGGCTGGCCGACCAGCCGAACCTGGCACCTGGGCCAGGCCCGTTCCCAGGGGACGAGTTCCAGAGGCGAGAGACCTGGGGGCGGCTGCCAAGTCCCCTGGGGGGTGTGCTAGGCCCCCGTCAGAGGAGGAAGCAGCCTGGTAAACGGTGTGCCAGACTTGAGATCTGGAGGCCTCCCACACCCGGGTCCTGTCCTGCCCAGGCCCCCCGAGGGAGGACGATGGTCGTGGCAGTGGCGAGCGGGCTGGGGCTGGCGCCCAGCCTGCCCTTGGATGCCCCGGGGAAGGGCGCCGGGGGATGGGCTGCCCCTGGCCGGGTCTGAGGGACCGACCCAGCTCGGGGCTGTCGGGGGCAGAGAGAGAATCCCCATCCGCCCTTTCTCTTCAGGTTCTTAGGGCTGGCCAATTCCTTAACAAGACAGGTTGTCTGGAGAAAATCAGACCCAGCTCAAGAACATGTGTCCATGGGGGAAAGCCGGGAAACTGAGTCTCCCCACACAATAGCAGAGATTCTCATCTTGCATCCTCTCCTGATCTAATGACAGAGGTGGATGTCCCGGGTGGGCCTGTGGAATGGGAGAGGGGAGGAAGTCTATTGTCATGCAGAGGGACAAGGAAAGACTTGTCTGAATCTTCTCCCCTGCACTGGGGTCAGGTCGGGAAGGGACTGGCACAGAGGTGAGCAGGAACAGGCCTCTCTGTGGTGGGGCTGGCCCCGGGGCAGGCGTGGGGGTGATGGGTGGAAGTGGGATGGCGTGTGAGTTGGCACCAGCCAGCGGTGGAGGCAGAGACTCAGAGGTCAGGGATCTCTCTCTCTCTCTCTGTCTCTGTCTCTCTCTCCCTCAGGGAGCTGAGGAGAGTAAGATGGCGCCCCCTGCCCACCTCGCCGACCTCTCCATGGGCCCTTCTTTCTCTGGCCGCTCCGGGAGCCCTGCGGGCTTGGCTTCAACCCCCCACCCACCGCACAGGCCCAGGGCGCATGCGCGACCGCCGGGGCCTAGGGCTGACCTCGGGGGTCCTCAGTGAATGCCCCGCCCTCCCTCCAGGCTCTGACCCAGCTGCAGCTGTTCCATCGCCGCCCTTCTGGACTCGGCTTCAGCTGTTGTCTCCCTCCCCTCCCCCACTCCCACTCAGCTTGGAGGCCGCTTCCCTGCCTGGGAATCATTGCTGTGGAACTGATGACCACAGGCGTACTGGGCTGCAAGCTCAAGGCTCTGCCTGGGCCAGCTGCTTCGGCCAGGGGTTCATTTCTTCCTGGAAAGACAAAGCCTTAGCCTCACCCCACGCCTGCACTTTGCCACTGCAGCCAGCCCAGGTGTAGGAAAGGCTCTGTGGAGTCAGAAGTGCCGAGACAGGCAGATGGCACCGCATGCTTTTTGGGGCCAGGGCGCAACTGGGCTAGCCCCTCCTCCCGGGAGGCCCGGCCTTCCTAGTGCCCAGGCCACGGATCCGGGGAGAAATCCGCCATGGAGGGCACGCGGGAGGACCTCTGCCTGAGGTCGCAGGTGTCACGCCAGGGCCACTGCAAGCCTGGCTCGGCTTGCCTGCTTTCCCAAGAGGAGGCTGGCCGACCAGCCGAACCTGGCACCTGGGCCAGGCCCGTTCCCAGGGGACGAGTTCCAGAGGCGAGAGAGCTGGGGGCGGCTGCCAAGTCCCCTGGGGGGTGTGCTAGGCCCCCGTCAGAGGAGGAAGCAGCCTGGTAAACGGTGTGCCAGACTTGAGATCTGGAGGCCTCCCACACCCGGGTCCTGTCCTGCCCAGGCCCCCCGAGGGAGGACGATGGTCGTGGCAGTGGCGAGCGGGCTGGGGCTGGCGCCCAGCCTGCCCTTGGATGCCCCGGGGAAGGGCGCCGGGGGATGGGCTGCCCCTGGCCGGGTCTGAGGGACCGACCCAGCTCGGGGCTGTCGGGGGCAGAGAGAGAATCCCCATCCGCCCTTTCTCTTCAGGTTCTTAGGGCTGGCCAATTCCTTAACAAGACAGGTTGTCTGGAGAAAATCAGACCCAGCTCAAGAACATGTGTCCATGGGGGAAAGCCGGGAAACTGAGTCTCCCCACACAATAGCAGAGATTCTCATCTTGCATCCTCTCCTGATCTAATGACAGAGGTGGATGTCCCGGGTGGGCCTGTGGAATGGGAGAGGGGAGGAAGTCTATTGTCATGCAGAGGGACAAGGAAAGACTTGTCTGAATCTTCTCCCCTGCACTGGGGTCAGGTCGGGAAGGGACTGGCACAGAGGTGAGCAGGAACAGGCCTCTCTGTGGTGGGGCTGGCCCCGGGGCAGGCGTGGGGGTGATGGGTGGAAGTGGGATGGCGTGTGAGTTGGCACCAGCCAGCGGTGGAGGCAGAGACTCAGAGGTCAGGGATCTCTCTCTCTCTCTCTGTCTCTGTCTCTCTCTCCCTCAGGGAGCTGAGGAGAGTAAGATGGCGCCCCCTGCCCACTTCGCCGACCTCTCCATGGGCCCTTCTTTCTCTGGCCGCTCCGGGAGCCCTGCGGGCTTGGCTTCAACCCCCCCCCCCCGACCGCACAGGCCCAGGGCGCCTGCGCGACCGCCGGGGCCTAGGGCTGACCTCGGGGGTCCTCAGTGAATGCCCCGCCCTCCCTCCAGGCTCTGACCCAGCTGCAGCTGTTCCATCGCCGCCCTTCTGGACTCGGCTTCAGCTGTTGTCTCCCTCCCCTCCCCCACTCCCACTCAGCTTGGAGGCCGCTTCCCTGCCTGGGAATCATTGCTGTGGAACTGATGACCACAGGCGTACTGGGCTGCAAGCTCAAGGCTCTGCCTGGGCCAGCTGCTTCGGCCAGGGGTTCATTTCTTCCTGGAAAGACAAAGCCTTAGCCTCACCCCACGCCTGCACTTTGCCACTGCAGCCAGCCCAGGTGTAGGAAAGGCTCTGTGGAGTCAGAAGTGCCGAGACAGGCAGATGGCACCGCAGGCTTTGGGGGCCAGGGCGCAACTGGGCTAGCCCCTCCTCCCGGGAGGCCCGGCCTTCCTAGTGCCCAGGCCACGGATCCGGGGAGAAATCCGCCATGGAGGGCACGCGGGAGGACCTCTGCCTGAGGTCGCAGGTGTCACGCCAGGGCCACTGCAAGCCTGGCTCGGCTTGCCTGCTTTCCCAAGAGGAGGCTGGCCGACCAGCCGAACCTGGCACCTGGGCCAGGCCCGTTCCCAGGGGACGAGTTCCAGAGGCGAGAGACCTGGGGGCGGCTGCCAAGTCCCCTGGGGGGTGTGCTAGGCCCCCGTCAGAGGAGGAAGCAGCCTGGTAAACGGTGTGCCAGACTTGAGATCTGGAGGCCTCCCACACCCGGGTCCTGTCCTGCCCAGGCCCCCCGAGGGAGGACGATGGTCGTGGCAGTGGCGAGCGGGCTGAGGCTGGTGCCCAGCCTGCCCTTGGATGCCCCGGGGAAGGGCGCCGGGGGATGGGCTGCCCCTGGCCGGGTCTGAGGGACCGACCCAGCTCGGGGCTGTCGGGGGCAGAGAGAGAATCCCCATCCGCCCTTTCTCTTCAGGTTCTTAGGGCTGGCCAATTACTTAACAAGACAGGTTGTCTGGAGAAAATCAGACACAGCTCAAGAACATGTGTCCATGGGGGAAACCCAGGAAACTGGGTCTCCCTACACAATAGCAGAGATTCTCATCTTGCATCCTCTCCTGATCTAATGACAGAGGTGGATGTCCCGGGTGGGCCTGTGGAATGGGAGAGGGGAGGAAGTCTATTGTCATGCAGAGGGACAAGGAAAGACTTGTCTGAATCTTCTCCCCTGCACTGGGGTCAGGTCGGGAAGGGACTGGCACAGAGGTGAGCAGGAACAGGCCTCTCTGTGGTGGGGCTGGCCCCGGGGCAGGCGTGGGGGTGATGGGTGGAAGTGGGATGGCGTGTGAGTTGGCACCAGCCAGCGGTGGAGGCAGAGACTCAGAGGTCAGGGATCTCTCTCTCTCTCTCTGTCTCTGTCTCTCTCTCCCTCAGGGAGCTGAGGAGAGTAAGATGGCGCCCCCTGCCCACCTCGCCGACCTCTCCATGGGCCCTTCTTTCTCTGGCCGCTCCGGGAGCCCTGCGGGCTTGGCTTCAACCCCCCACCCACCGCACAGGCCCAGGGCGCATGCGCGACCGCCGGGGCCTAGGGCTGACCTCGGGGGTCCTCAGTGAATGCCCCGCCCTCCCTCCAGGCTCTGACCCAGCTGCAGCTGTTCCATCGCCGCCCTTCTGGACTCGGCTTCAGCTGTTGTCTCCCTCCCCTCCCCCACTCCCACTCAGCTTGGAGGCCGCTTCCCTGCCTGGGAATCATTGCTGTGGAACTGATGACCACAGGCGTACTGGGCTGCAAGCTCAAGGCTCTGCCTGGGCCAGCTGCTTCGGCCAGGGGTTCATTTCTTCCTGGAAAGACAAAGCCTTAGCCTCACCCCACGCCTGCACTTTGCCACTGCAGCCAGCCCAGGTGTAGGAAAGGCTCTGTGGAGTCAGAAGTGCCGAGACAGGCAGATGGCACCGCATGCTTTTTGGGGCCAGGGCGCAACTGGGCTAGCCCCTCCTCCCGGGAGGCCCGGCCTTCCTAGTGCCCAGGCCACGGATCCGGGGAGAAATCCGCCATGGAGGGCACGCGGGAGGACCTCTGCCTGAGGTCGCAGGTGTCACGCCAGGGCCACTGCAAGCCTGGCTCGGCTTGCCTGCTTTCCCAAGAGGAGGCTGGCCGACCAGCCGAACCTGGCACCTGGGCCAGGCCCGTTCCCAGGGGACGAGTTCCAGAGGCGAGAGACCTGGGGGCGGCTGCCAAGTCCCCTGGGGGGTGTGCTAGGCCCCCGTCAGAGGAGGAAGCAGCCTGGTAAACGGTGTGCCAGACTTGAGATCTGGAGGCCTCCCACACCCGGGTCCTGTCCTGCCCAGGCCCCCCGAGGGAGGACGATGGTCGTGGCAGTGGCGAGCGGGCTGGGGCTGGCGCCCAGCCTGCCCTTGGATGCCCCGGGGAAGGGCGCCGGGGGATGGGCTGCCCCTGGCCGGGTCTGAGGGACCGACCCAGCTCGGGGCTGTCGGGGGCAGAGAGAGAATCCCCATCCGCCCTTTCTCTTCAGGTTCTTAGGGCTGGCCAATTCCTTAACAAGACAGGTTGTCTGGAGAAAATCAGACCCAGCTCAAGAACATGTGTCCATGGGGGAAAGCCGGGAAACTGAGTCTCCCCACACAATAGCAGAGATTCTCATCTTGCATCCTCTCCTGATCTAATGACAGAGGTGGATGTCCCGGGTGGGCCTGTGGAATGGGAGAGGGGAGGAAGTCTATTGTCATGCAGAGGGACAAGGAAAGACTTGTCTGAATCTTCTCCCCTGCACTGGGGTCAGGTCGGGAAGGGACTGGCACAGAGGTGAGCAGGAACAGGCCTCTCTGTGGTGGGGCTGGCCCCGGGGCAGGCGTGGGGGTGATGGGTGGAAGTGGGATGGCGTGTGAGTTGGCACCAGCCAGCGGTGGAGGCAGAGACTCAGAGGTCAGGGATCTCTCTCTCTCTCTCTGTCTCTGTCTCTCTCTCCCTCAGGGAGCTGAGGAGAGTAAGATGGCGCCCCCTGCCCACCTCGCCGACCTCTCCATGGGCCCTTCTTTCTCTGGCCGCTCCGGGAGCCCTGCGGGCTTGGCTTCAACCCCCCACCCACCGCACAGGCCCAGGGCGCATGCGCGACCGCCGGGGCCTAGGGCTGACCTCGGGGGTCCTCAGTGAATGCCCCGCCCTCCCTCCAGGCTCTGACCCAGCTGCAGCTGTTCCATCGCCGCCCTTCTGGACTCGGCTTCAGCTGTTGTCTCCCTCCCCTCCCCCACTCCCACTCAGCTTGGAGGCCGCTTCCCTGCCTGGGAATCATTGCTGTGGAACTGATGACCACAGGCGTACTGGGCTGCAAGCTCAAGGCTCTGCCTGGGCCAGCTGCTTCGGCCAGGGGTTCATTTCTTCCTGGAAAGACAAAGCCTTAGCCTCACCCCACGCCTGCACTTTGCCACTGCAGCCAGCCCAGGTGTAGGAAAGGCTCTGTGGAGTCAGAAGTGCCGAGACAGGCAGATGGCACCGCAGGCTTTGGGGGCCAGGGCGCAACTGGGCTAGCCCCTCCTCCCGGGAGGCCCGGCCTTCCTAGTGCCCAGGCCACGGATCCGGGGAGAAATCCGCCATGGAGGGCACGCGGGAGGACCTCTGCCTGAGGTCGCAGGTGTCACGCCAGGGCCACTGCAAGCCTGGCTCGGCTTGCCTGCTTTCCCAAGAGGAGGCTGGCCGACCAGCCGAACCTGGCACCTGGGCCAGGCCCGTTCCCAGGGGACGAGTTCCAGAGGCGAGAGACCTGGGGGCGGCTGCCAAGTCCCCTGGGGGGTGTGCTAGGCCCCCGTCAGAGGAGGAAGCAGCCTGGTAAACGGTGTGCCAGACTTGAGATCTGGAGGCCTCCCACACCCGGGTCCTGTCCTGCCCAGGCCCCCCGAGGGAGGACGATGGTCGTGGCAGTGGCGAGCGGGCTGAGGCTGGTGCCCAGCCTGCCCTTGGATGCCCCGGGGAAGGGCGCCGGGGGATGGGCTGCCCCTGGCCGGGTCTGAGGGACCGACCCAGCTCGGGGCTGTCGGGGGCAGAGAGAGAATCCCCATCCGCCCTTTCTCTTCAGGTTCTTAGGGCTGGCCAATTACTTAACAAGACAGGTTGTCTGGAGAAAATCAGACACAGCTCAAGAACATGTGTCCATGGGGGAAACCCAGGAAACTGGGTCTCCCTACACAATAGCAGAGATTCTCATCTTGCATCCTCTCCTGATCTAATGACAGAGGTGGATGTCCCGGGTGGGCCTGTGGAATGGGAGAGGGGAGGAAGTCTATTGTCATGCAGAGGGACAAGGAAAGACTTGTCTGAATCTTCTCCCCTGCACTGGGGTCAGGTCGGGAAGGGACTGGCACAGAGGTGAGCAGGAACAGGCCTCTCTGTGGTGGGGCTGGCCCCGGGGCAGGCGTGGGGGTGATGGGTGGAAGTGGGATGGCGTGTGAGTTGGCACCAGCCAGCGGTGGAGGCAGAGACTCAGAGGTCAGGGATCTCTCTCTCTCTCTCTGTCTCTGTCTCTCTCTCCCTCAGGGAGCTGAGGAGAGTAAGATGGCGCCCCCTGCCCACCTCGCCGACCTCTCCATGGGCCCTTCTTTCTCTGGCCGCTCCGGGAGCCCTGCGGGCTTGGCTTCAACCCCCCACCCACCGCACAGGCCCAGGGCGCATGCGCGACCGCCGGGGCCTAGGGCTGACCTCGGGGGTCCTCAGTGAATGCCCCGCCCTCCCTCCAGGCTCTGACCCAGCTGCAGATGTTCCATCGCCGCCCTTCTGGACTCGGCTTCAGCTGTTGTCTCCCTCCCCTCCCCCACTCCCACTCAGCTTGGAGGCCGCTTCCCTGCCTGGGAATCATTGCTGTGGAACTGATGACCACAGGCGTACTGGGCTGCAAGCTCAAGGCTCTGCCTGGGCCAGCTGCTTCGGCCAGGGGTTCATTTCTTCCTGGAAAGACAAAGCCTTAGCCTCACCCCACGCCTGCACTTTGCCACTGCAGCCAGCCCAGGTGTAGGAAAGGCTCTGTGGAGTCAGAAGTGCCGAGACAGGCAGATGGCACCGCATGCTTTTTGGGGCCAGGGCGCAACTGGGCTAGCCCCTCCTCCCGGGAGGCCCGGCCTTCCTAGTGCCCAGGCCACGGATCCGGGGAGAAATCCGCCATGGAGGGCACGCGGGAGGACCTCTGCCTGAGGTCGCAGGTGTCACGCCAGGGCCACTGCAAGCCTGGCTCGGCTTGCCTGCTTTCCCAAGAGGAGGCTGGCCGACCAGCCGAACCTGGCACCTGGGCCAGGCCCGTTCCCAGGGGACGAGTTCCAGAGGCGAGAGACCTGGGGGCGGCTGCCAAGTCCCCTGGGGGGTGTGCTAGGCCCCCGTCAGAGGAGGAAGCAGCCTGGTAAACGGTGTGCCAGACTTGAGATCTGGAGGCCTCCCACACCCGGGTCCTGTCCTGCCCAGGCCCCCCGAGGGAGGACGATGGTCGTGGCAGTGGCGAGCGGGCTGGGGCTGGCGCCCAGCCTGCCCTTGGATGCCCCGGGGAAGGGCGCCGGGGGATGGGCTGCCCCTGGCCGGGTCTGAGGGACCGACCCAGCTCGGGGCTGTCGGGGGCAGAGAGAGAATCCCCATCCGCCCTTTCTCTTCAGGTTCTTAGGGCTGGCCAATTCCTTAACAAGACAGGTTGTCTGGAGAAAATCAGACCCAGCTCAAGAACATGTGTCCATGGGGGAAAGCCGGGAAACTGAGTCTCCCCACACAATAGCAGAGATTCTCATCTTGCATCCTCTCCTGAGCTAATGACAGAGGTGGATGTCCTGGGTGGGCCTCTGGAATGGGAGAGGGGAGGAAGTCTATTGTCATGCAGAGGGACAAGGAAAGACTTGTCTGAATCTTCTCCCCTGAACTGGGGTCAGGTCGGGAAGGGACTGGCACAGAGGTGAGCAGGAACAGGCCTCTCTGTGGTGGGGCTGGCCCCGGGGCAGGCGTGGGGGTGATGGGTGGAAGTGGGATGGCGTGTGAGTTGGCACCAGCCAGCGGTGGAGGCAGAGACTCAGAGGTCAGGGATCTCTCTCTCTCTCTCTGTCTCTGTCTCTCTCTCCCTCAGGGAGCTGAGGAGAGTAAGATGGCGCCCCCTGCCCACCTCGCCGACCTCTCCATGGGCCCTTCTTTCTCTGGCCGCTCCGGGAGCCCTGCGGGCTTGGCTTCAACCCCCCACCCACCGCACAGGCCCAGGGCGCATGCGCGACCGCCGGGGCCTAGGGCTGACCTCGGGGGTCCTCAGTGAATGCCCCGCCCTCCCTCCAGGCTCTGACCCAGCTGCAGCTGTTCCATCGCCGCCCTTCTGGACTCGGCTTCAGCTGTTGTCTCCCTCCCCTCCCCCACTCCCACTCAGCTTGGAGGCCGCTTCCCTGCCTGGGAATCATTGCTGTGGAACTGATGACCACAGGCGTACTGGGCTGCAAGCTCAAGGCTCTGCCTGGGCCAGCTGCTTCGGCCAGGGGTTCATTTCTTCCTGGAAAGACAAAGCCTTAGCCTCACCCCACGCCTGCACTTTGCCACTGCAGCCAGCCCAGGTGTAGGAAAGGCTCTGTGGAGTCAGAAGTGCCGAGACAGGCAGATGGCACCGCAGGCTTTGGGGGCCAGGGCGCAACTGGGCTAGCCCCTCCTCCCGGGAGGCCCGGCCTTCCTAGTGCCCAGGCCACGGATCCGGGGAGAAATCCGCCATGGAGGGCACGCGGGAGGACCTCTGCCTGAGGTCGCAGGTGTCACGCCAGGGCCACTGCAAGCCTGGCTCGGCTTGCCTGCTTTCCCAAGAGGAGGCTGGCCGACCAGCCGAACCTGGCACCTGGGCCAGGCCCGTTCCCAGGGGACGAGTTCCAGAGGCGAGAGACCTGGGGGCGGCTGCCAAGTCCCCTGGGGGGTGTGCTAGGCCCCCGTCAGAGGAGGAAGCAGCCTGGTAAACGGTGTGCCAGACTTGAGATCTGGAGGCCTCCCACACCCGGGTCCTGTCCTGCCCAGGCCCCCCGAGGGAGGACGATGGTCGTGGCAGTGGCGAGCGGGCTGGGGCTGGCGCCCAGCCTGCCCTTGGATGCCCCGGGGAAGGGCGCCGGGGGATGGGCTGCCCCTGGCCGGGTCTGAGGGACCGACCCAGCTCGGGGCTGTCGGGGGCAGAGAGAGAATCCCCATCCGCCCTTTCTCTTCAGGTTCTTAGGGCTGGCCAATTACTTAACAAGACAGGTTGTCTGGAGAAAATCAGACACAGCTCAAGAACATGTGTCCATGGGGGAAACCCAGGAAACTGGGTCTCCCTACACAATAGCAGAGATTCTCATCTTGCATCCTCTCCTGATCTAATGACAGAGGTGGATGTCCCGGGTGGGCCTGTGGAATGGGAGAGGGGAGGAAGTCTATTGTCATGCAGAGGGACAAGGAAAGACTTGTCTGAATCTTCTCCCCTGCACTGGGGTCAGGTCGGGAAGGGACTGGCACAGAGGTGAGCAGGAACAGGCCTCTCTGTGGTGGGGCTGGCCCTGGGGCAGGCGTGGGGGTGATGGGTGGAAGTGGGATGGCGTGTGAGTTGGCACCAGCCAGCGGTGGAGGCAGAGACTCAGAGGTCAGGGATCTCTCTCTCTCTCTCTGTCTCTGTCTCTCTCTCCCTCAGGGAGCTGAGGAGAGTAAGATGGCGCCCCCTGCCCACCTCGCCGACCTCTCCATGGGCCCTTCTTTCTCTGGCCGCTCCGGGAGCCCTGCGGGCTTGGCTTCAACCCCCCACCCACCGCACAGGCCCAGGGCGCATGCGCGACCGCCGGGGCCTAGGGCTGACCTCGGGGGTCCTCAGTGAATGCCCCGCCCTCCCTCCAGGCTCTGACCCAGCTGCAGCTGTTCCATCGCCGCCCTTCTGGACTCGGCTTCAGCTGTTGTCTCCCTCCCCTCCCCCACTCCCACTCAGCTTGGAGGCCGCTTCCCTGCCTGGGAATCATTGCTGTGGAACTGATGACCACAGGCGTACTGGGCTGCAAGCTCAAGGCTCTGCCTGGGCCAGCTGCTTCGGCCAGGGGTTCATTTCTTCCTGGAAAGACAAAGCCTTAGCCTCACCCCACGCCTGCACTTTGCCACTGCAGCCAGCCCAGGTGTAGGAAAGGCTCTGTGGAGTCAGAAGTGCCGAGACAGGCAGATGGCACCGCAGGCTTTGGGGGCCAGGGCGCAACTGGGCTAGCCCCTCCTCCCGGGAGGCCCGGCCTTCCTAGTGCCCAGGCCACGGATCCGGGGAGAAATCCGCCATGGAGGGCACGCGGGAGGACCTCTGCCTGAGGTCGCAGGTGTCACGCCAGGGCCACTGCAAGCCTGGCTCGGCTTGCCTGCTTTCCCAAGAGGAGGCTGGCCGACCAGCCGAACCTGGCACCTGGGCCAGGCCCGTTCCCAGGGGACGAGTTCCAGAGGCGAGAGACCTGGGGGCGGCTGCCAAGTCCCCTGGGGGGTGTGCTAGGCCCCCGTCAGAGGAGGAAGCAGCCTGGTAAACGGTGTGCCAGACTTGAGATCTGGAGGCCTCCCACACCCGGGTCCTGTCCTGCCCAGGCCCCCCGAGGGAGGACGATGGTCGTGGCAGTGGCGAGCGGGCTGGGGCTGGCGCCCAGCCTGCCCTTGGATGCCCCGGGGAAGGGCGCCGGGGGATGGGCTGCCCCTGGCCGGGTCTGAGGGACCGACCCAGCTCGGGGCTGTCGGGGGCAGAGAGAGAATCCCCATCCGCCCTTTCTCTTCAGGTTCTTAGGGCTGGCCAATTACTTAACAAGACAGGTTGTCTGGAGAAAATCAGACACAGCTCAAGAACATGTGTCCATGGGGGAAACCCAGGAAACTGGGTCTCCCTACACAATAGCAGAGATTCTCATCTTGCATCCTCTCCTGATCTAATGACAGAGGTGGATGTCCCGGGTGGGCCTGTGGAATGGGAGAGGGGAGGAAGTCTATTGTCATGCAGAGGGACAAGGAAAGACTTGTCTGAATCTTCTCCCCTGCACTGGGGTCAGGTCGGGAAGGGACTGGCACAGAGGTGAGCAGGAACAGGCCTCTCTGTGGTGGGGCTGGCCCTGGGGCAGGCGTGGGGGTGATGGGTGGAAGTGGGATGGCGTGTGAGTTGGCACCAGCCAGCGGTGGAGGCAGAGACTCAGAGGTCAGGGATCTCTCTCTCTCTCTCTGTCTCTGTCTCTCTCTCCCTCAGGGAGCTGAGGAGAGTAAGATGGCGCCCCCTGCCCACCTCGCCGACCTCTCCATGGGCCCTTCTTTCTCTGGCCGCTCCGGGAGCCCTGCGGGCTTGGCTTCAACCCCCCACCCACCGCACAGGCCCAGGGCGCATGCGCGACCGCCGGGGCCTAGGGCTGACCTCGGGGGTCCTCAGTGAATGCCCCGCCCTCCCTCCAGGCTCTGACCCAGCTGCAGCTGTTCCATCGCCGCCCTTCTGGACTCGGCTTCAGCTGTTGTCTCCCTCCCCTCCCCCACTCCCACTCAGCTTGGAGGCCGCTTCCCTGCCTGGGAATCATTGCTGTGGAACTGATGACCACAGGCGTACTGGGCTGCAAGCTCAAGGCTCTGCCTGGGCCAGCTGCTTCGGCCAGGGGTTCATTTCTTCCTGGAAAGACAAAGCCTTAGCCTCACCCCACGCCTGCACTTTGCCACTGCAGCCAGCCCAGGTGTAGGAAAGGCTCTGTGGAGTCAGAAGTGCCGAGACAGGCAGATGGCACCGCAGGCTTTGGGGGCCAGGGCGCAACTGGGCTAGCCCCTCCTCCCGGGAGTCCGGGAGGCCCGGCCTTCCTAGTGCCCAGGCCACGGATCCGGGGAGAAATCCGCCATGGAGGGCACGCGGGAGGACCTCTGCCTGAGGTCGCAGGTGTCACGCCAGGGCCACTGCAAGCCTGGCTCGGCTTGCCTGCTTTCCCAAGAGGAGGCTGGCCGACCAGCCGAACCTGGCACCTGGGCCAGGCCCGTTCCCAGGGGACGAGTTCCAGAGGCGAGAGACCTGGGGGCGGCTGCCAAGTCCCCTGGGGGGTGTGCTAGGCCCCCGTCAGAGGAGGAAGCAGCCTGGTAAACGGTGTGCCAGACTTGAGATCTGGAGGCCTCCCACACCCGGGTCCTGTCCTGCCCAGGCCCCCCGAGGGAGGACGATGGTCGTGGCAGTGGCGAGCGGGCTGGGGCTGGCGCCCAGCCTGCCCTTGGATGCCCCGGGGAAGGGCGCCGGGGGATGGGATGCCCCTGGCCGGGTCTGAGGGACCGACCCAGCTCGGGGCTGTCGGGGGCAGAGAGAGAATCCCCATCCGCCCTTTCTCTTCAGGTTCTTAGGGCTGGCCAATTCCTTAACAAGACAGGTTGTCTGGAGAAAATCAGACCCAGCTCAAGAACATGTGTCCATGGGGGAAAGCCGGGAAACTGAGTCTCCCCACACAATAGCAGAGATTCTCATCTTGCATCCTCTCCTGAGCTAATGACAGAGGTGGATGTCCTGGGTGGGCCTGTGGAATGGGAGAGGGGAGGAAGTCTATTGTCATGCAGAGGGACAAGGAAAGACTTGTCTGAATCTTCTCCCCTGCACTGGGGTCAGGTCGGGAAGGGACTGGCACAGAGGTGAGCAGGAACAGGCCTCTCTGTGGTGGGGCTGGCCCCGGGGCAGGCGTGGGGGTGATGGGTGGAAGTGGGATGGCGTGTGAGTTGGCACCAGCCAGCGGTGGAGGCAGAGACTCAGAGGTCAGGGATCTCTCTCTCTCTCTCTGTCTCTGTCTCTCTCTCCCTCAGGGAGCTGAGGAGAGTAAGATGGCGCCCCCTGCCCACCTCGCCGACCTCTCCATGGGCCCTTCTTTCTCTGGCCGCTCCGGGAGCCCTGCGGGCTTGGCTTCAACCCCCCACCCACCGCACAGGCCCAGGGCGCATGCGCGACCGCCGGGGCCTAGGGCTGACCTCGGGGGTCCTCAGTGAATGCCCCGCCCTCCCTCCAGGCTCTGACCCAGCTGCAGCTGTTCCATCGCCGCCCTTCTGGACTCGGCTTCAGCTGTTGTCTCCCTCCCCTCCCCCACTCCCACTCAGCTTGGAGGCCGCTTCCCTGCCTGGGAATCATTGCTGTGGAACTGATGACCACAGGCGTACTGGGCTGCAAGCTCAAGGCTCTGCCTGGGCCAGCTGCTTCGGCCAGGGGTTCATTTCTTCCTGGAAAGACAAAGCCTTAGCCTCACCCCACGCCTGCACTTTGCCACTGCAGCCAGCCCAGGTGTAGGAAAGGCTCTGTGGAGTCAGAAGTGCCGAGACAGGCAGATGGCACCGCAGGCTTTGGGGGCCAGGGCGCAACTGGGCTAGCCCCTCCTCCCGGGAGGCCCGGCCTTCCTAGTGCCCAGGCCACGGATCCGGGGAGAAATCCGCCATGGAGGGCACGCGGGAGGACCTCTGCCTGAGGTCGCAGGTGTCACGCCAGGGCCACTGCAAGCCTGGCTCGGCTTGCCTGCTTTCCCAAGAGGAGGCTGGCCGACCAGCCGAACCTGGCACCTGGGCCAGGCCCGTTCCCAGGGGACGAGTTCCAGAGGCGAGAGACCTGGGGGCGGCTGCCAAGTCCCCTGGGGGGTGTGCTAGGCCCCCGTCAGAGGAGGAAGCAGCCTGGTAAACGGTGTGCCAGACTTGAGATCTGGAGGCCTCCCACACCCGGGTCCTGTCCTGCCCAGGCCCCCCGAGGGAGGACGATGGTCGTGGCAGTGGCGAGCGGGCTGGGGCTGGCGCCCAGCCTGCCCTTGGATGCCCCGGGGAAGGGCGCCGGGGGATGGGCTGCCCCTGGCCGGGTCTGAGGGACCGACCCAGCTCGGGGCTGTCGGGGGCAGAGAGAGAATCCCCATCCGCCCTTTCTCTTCAGGTTCTTAGGGCTGGCCAATTACTTAACAAGACAGGTTGTCTGGAGAAAATCAGACACAGCTCAAGAACATGTGTCCATGGGGGAAACCCAGGAAACTGGGTCTCCCTACACAATAGCAGAGATTCTCATCTTGCATCCTCTCCTGATCTAATGACAGAGGTGGATGTCCCGGGTGGGCCTGTGGAATGGGAGAGGGGAGGAAGTCTATTGTCATGCAGAGGGACAAGGAAAGACTTGTCTGAATCTTCTCCCCTGCACTGGGGTCAGGTCGGGAAGGGACTGGCACAGAGGTGAGCAGGAACAGGCCTCTCTGTGGTGGGGCTGGCCCTGGGGCAGGCGTGGGGGTGATGGGTGGAAGTGGGATGGCGTGTGAGTTGGCACCAGCCAGCGGTGGAGGCAGAGACTCAGAGGTCAGGGATCTCTCTCTCTCTCTCTGTCTCTGTCTCTCTCTCCCTCAGGGAGCTGAGGAGAGTAAGATGGCGCCCCCTGCCCACCTCGCCGACCTCTCCATGGGCCCTTCTTTCTCTGGCCGCTCCGGGAGCCCTGCGGGCTTGGCTTCAACCCCCCACCCACCGCACAGGCCCAGGGCGCATGCGCGACCGCCGGGGCCTAGGGCTGACCTCGGGGGTCCTCAGTGAATGCCCCGCCCTCCCTCCAGGCTCTGACCCAGCTGCAGCTGTTCCATCGCCGCCCTTCTGGACTCGGCTTCAGCTGTTGTCTCCCTCCCCTCCCCCACTCCCACTCAGCTTGGAGGCCGCTTCCCTGCCTGGGAATCATTGCTGTGGAACTGATGACCACAGGCGTACTGGGCTGCAAGCTCAAGGCTCTGCCTGGGCCAGCTGCTTCGGCCAGGGGTTCATTTCTTCCTGGAAAGACAAAGCCTTAGCCTCACCCCACGCCTGCACTTTGCCACTGCAGCCAGCCCAGGTGTAGGAAAGGCTCTGTGGAGTCAGAAGTGCCGAGACAGGCAGATGGCACCGCAGGCTTTGGGGGCCAGGGCGCAACTGGGCTAGCCCCTCCTCCCGGGAGTCCGGGAGGCCCGGCCTTCCTAGTGCCCAGGCCACGGATCCGGGGAGAAATCCGCCATGGAGGGCACGCGGGAGGACCTCTGCCTGAGGTCGCAGGTGTCACGCCAGGGCCACTGCAAGCCTGGCTCGGCTTGCCTGCTTTCCCAAGAGGAGGCTGGCCGACCAGCCGAACCTGGCACCTGGGCCAGGCCCGTTCCCAGGGGACGAGTTCCAGAGGCGAGAGACCTGGGGGCGGCTGCCAAGTCCCCTGGGGGGTGTGCTAGGCCCCCGTCAGAGGAGGAAGCAGCCTGGTAAACGGTGTGCCAGACTTGTGATCTGGAGGCCTCCCACACCCGGGTCCTGTCCTGCCCAGGCCCCCCGAGGGAGGACGATGGTCGTGGCAGTGGCGAGCGGGCTGGGGCTGGCGCCCAGCCTGCCCTTGGATGCCCCGGGGAAGGGCGCCGGGGGATGGGATGCCCCTGGCCGGGTCTGAGGGACCGACCCAGCTCGGGGCTGTCGGGGGCAGAGAGAGAATCCCCATCCGCCCTTTCTCTTCAGGTTCTTAGGGCTGGCCAATTCCTTAACAAGACAGGTTGTCTGGAGAAAATCAGACCCAGCTCAAGAACATGTGTCCATGGGGGAAAGCCGGGAAACTGAGTCTCCCCACACAATAGCAGAGATTCTCATCTTGCATCCTCTCCTGAGCTAATGACAGAGGTGGATGTCCT